>NC_056618.1:33541867-33576867 GCF_018340385.1 Cyprinus carpio
TACTATGGTCCACATCTTGAAAGCTTTTTTATTGTTGCAATGTTAAGCCCAAATGAGCGTTCCTCCTCCCCAGACGTGGTGTATATCACGAGTCTGACCTGAGCGACTGTTCACAACACACACATTCATCATTCAATATGCATATATTCCAGCAGTTTTTAAATTCTCTAATGTTTAGTTAATTTTGTTACTTAGTTACTTTTTTAGTTACTTTTGACAGTACAGTTTGACAGTACAGTTGTCTTGAGCAGCACTGAATGTCCATGAAATGATGTTAGTACAGCTATTGGATTGATTTATTTGAACTATTTCAACATAACTGCTATGCTTATGGTGATGATAAAAGAATATTACATCCAAAATCATGTGACATCATTATCTGATAGAAATATGAGTTTCTTTTTCAAGTCTCAAAAAAAAAAAAAAAAAAAAAAAAAAAAATTCATTATATATATATATATATATATATATATATATATATATATATATATATATATATAATGAAAAGTATCGCAGTGTTTGGGGAAGAAAACAGCATTTCCATGGCATTTCAAAAGTTACAGTATTGAATAATGCATTAATTAATCAAGTATATAAGTAAAGTAACACTATAATTAGATTAGAACTCTCTCCGGTATTGAGGAGCATTCAGGGCTTTATAGGTGATTAGCAAGATTTTTAAATGTATACAATGTTTAATAGGGAGCCAGTGTAGTGTTGACAGAACCAGGCTAGTGTGGTCATACGTATTGGTTCTAGTAAGAACTTGAGCATGCAGAGCAACCACCAAATAGAGCATTACAATAATCTAATCTTGAGGTCATTAACGCATTAATTAACGAGAGCATAGATCGTAATTTAGATCTATTGCTGAAAGATGAAAAAAAATGTGGTTTTACAAATGCTAGAAACGTGGCTTTCAAAGGAAAGATTGCTGTAAAAATAGCACACCTAGGTTTCTAACTGATGACAAAGAATTGACAGAGCAGCCATCAAGTCTTAGACAGTGTTCTAGGTTTTTAATTAACATTTGTTTTTTGTTGTTTTTTTTGTTTTTTTTAGAATTTGACAGTAATAAATTACTAGTCATCCAGTTAATATATATATTAAATATACTGTATATATCAACTATGCATTCTGTGAGATTTTCTTTTTTTTTTTTACTTGGTATGTTTGTCAGGCCACAAAGAAATATAGAGCTGAGTATCATCATCATAATAGTGAAAGGTAATACCATGTTTACTGATGAATTCTCCCTAGGGTAACATGTAAAGTGTGAAAAGTAATGGTCCTAGAACTGAGCCATGAGGTACTCCATACTGTACTTTTGATTGACCATGTTGTGGTCGAAAGTGTTGAATGCAGCGCTAAGATCCAGTAGCACTAATAGAGAGATACAACCAAAATACAATACAATTGCCAATCGATTCTTTATAAGTGAAGCAGATTATTATTATTATTATTATTATTATTATTATTATTATTATTATTATTTCTTTCTTTCTTTTTTTTTTTCTTTTTTTTTTTTTACATTTAAGGCAGACAGTCATGCTGGCAGAGTCACAGATGTTGTTAAAGTTCTTGCATGCATGTATAATAGACTTATGATGGCTCTATGGGGCAGTTGTTTGTTCATATCTGATGGTAGAGCGGGGCAGGTGTTTGTTTGTATCATGTGGTGGTGCGAAGTGATTGTTGTGAACATGTCACTGAAGTACCTGAGGAAACAATTGCTGCTTTCGTTCGAATTGTGTTTGATAGTCAGTTGAAAACAGACTCTCAGTGTGTTTTGTGTTGGAGAGCTGAACCTGAGCGTCAAGACGAACTGTCACAATATCTGTAGACCTCCACACATCTCTTTCCCGCTCAGAGCATGAAAACAAACTTTAAGCCTGGTTTAACTTGAAAGGAAATCTGATCTTACAGATCGACTCTTCCATTGGCTACTGCTAAAACTGAGCAGCTATTTTGGCAGATGAAGTGACTGTTGCAGCCGCTGCATGTTCTGTCTGTCAAAGAGGAGCGTTTGTGCTCTTGCACACCTGATCGTTCAAAAAACATTTCCATTGCTTATTGACTGTCTGACAGCTTACACTCAGTGCTTTCTGTGTTAGGATAGGAGATGGCAGGACCCACAAAGGTCTACTTATATTATATTATATTAGTTATCAATATATTAATGTTAATAAACATACTATATATATATATATATATATATATATATATCGATATATATATATATATATATATAATGCTATTTTATATCTATTAAATAGAAGAATGTTATATGATTATATTATATGATCAATTATAATAATGATATGTAATACTACAACAACTACTACTACTACTACTAATGTATTATTTTTTTTGCTTGCAAAACAATTTTTTGTTTTTGTAAATATTTTTTAAGACTATTTACAAAACTATTTAAAACACACACACATTAATACATATTTATAGCACATAATATACACATTAATATAAAAGTTGTATCTATTAAATATGTAATACATTTTGCTTGCATTTTTTATATTATATAATTTGTATTATATTGAATTATTTATTTATATATATTTTATGATAATTATAATATATAATTATATGTTAACACTTTATCTTAAGGTGTAATTGTTACACATTTGACATGCATTTACTATTATAATAACAATAAATTATGCTTAATTACATGCAAGTTAACCTAAACCAAACCCTAATCCTAACCATAACCTTTACATATAGTTGATAAATATTACTCAGTACTTAAATGTATAATTACACTTTTATTATATGATACACTTAACTGAGGTGCCATTTCTACAGTGTAATTAAGTACTGAGAAATATAAACCAACAACATGCACTTACTATACAGTTAAACTTGGTTATGGTTCGGTTCAGGGTTAGTAAAGCTTGCAGTTTTTACCCTTTACTGTTTACAATTTACAGTTTTTACTATAGTAAGTACATGTAACATGTCATAAGGACACTGTATAATACAGTGTTAATTTAAATTAATTGAATTGATAATTAATTGGTTAATTAAATGTATTTATTTATTTATTTATTTATTTATTTATTTATTTATTTATTTATTTATTTATTTATTGTCCACATAACGGTGTAGTTGCTGTATCTACCAGCAGGGGCTAATAGTACTTTGCTAACCAGACAAATTGTGACCCCCTGTTATTGTCCTTATTCACCTCTCCAAAATGAACATGCAATAAAACAAGCATTGTGATTGACAGAATGATTATGCCTTTAATTTTCATGCCAGCAATCAATAAATACATGCTACAAAATGATTCTATGCGTGTTTTTACAAGGGGTAGTACAAAGGATATACTGCTTAAATAATCCATTCTTGGTTATTCATAACCTCAGGACACTAAAGGCAAATTCAGAGCTGTATTTCTATTAAAGGCAGCATGTGGGATCCCAGTGCGACTGCTTAAAAGAGAATAAAATCATAGACGGGCTAGAGGGTCAATCCCATCTAGACAGTAACCTTCCCTTACTGTGGATATGAGGTGCATTTTCTGACAAGTCTGAAGCAGTTTTCTGAAGTAAAATGTGATTTCATTCCTTAATAATGCAGTTTACATAACTGAATAAGATTTAATAATGTAGGGTAAAGTAATTCATACTACAACAAGACGCAAACTCAATTTTAGCATTCTACCTTTAACAACTAAAGGAACAGTTCACTCAGAAATGACAAATGGTCACCCTATGTTACTGTAAACCTGCTTTTTTCTTCAGAACCAAAAAGGAGATATTTTGAACAATGTTCTGGCTGCTCTTTTCCATGCAACTTGATGATAAAAAACAAACAAACAAAAACCTTTCAAGCTTCAAAAAGGACCAGAAGAGTGTAATAAAAATACAATATATGTGGTATATTACAAGTTTAATGACAGAAAGAAAGAAAGAAAGAAAGAAAGAAAGAAAGAAAGAAAGAAAGAAAGAAAGAAAGAAAAAACATTTGACATGAGTTTGAGTAAATGATGGCATTTAATTTTTTTAGAGGAGCTATTATTCAAAACAAAGTAGCGTGTTGCGTCAAATTATAGAGTTTCTTTAAAAATGACTTGCTTATTTATCTTCTTGAAAAATAACTCTTGGACGACCTCCTGTGAATAAACGTGTCAGATCTCCTCAACAAGAAATAGCAAGTTTACTAGTCAGCCTCGAGGGTGGCATTAAATCAAACTATGGCCTCCCTCTGAATCAACACAAAGCCTCGACACAATCTGAAAGCAGGTTGCTGTCAGAGCGCTCTCAATTAATGCTTTTGAAATGCCATCTCTAATTAAGCGCCGATGCCGTCCGAAATCTCGAAGGAATTAGCTGCGGGGAGAGAGCACCGAGTTCAATTTCAAAGAGGCTTCTGGTCTTGGAGGCGGAGCTTCTCTTTTGCATTATGGTTGTGAAGCCATGCTTGGGCACAAAGAGACCAAGATGATTGAGAAAGTATTTAACTCTGCATTTATAATTGCTGTGAATAATTTTCTAAATGAAAATTAATTGAATAGCCATGTAATTGAATCAAGGCTCCATGCTGTTTTTACACTGTCCACCAATAAAGTTTTCTTCTTGGGTCTTACAAAATATTATTTGGAAAGGCATGGATAAAGATTTATGGAAATGTATAATGAATTCTACCAAATAAAATATGAAATATAGCTGCAAGCAGCAATTATCAGGGTTCAAGCACTTTAAAGCCCCTGTGTAAAAAAATATATATATCATTTAACAAGCCTGTAACCAACTAAATCAGTGTTGGAAATGACCATTTTAGCCATCTCAGATCATTTAGCATAGAAATATAGTGTTTTTTATTTATTTATTTTTACCATTTCAAACTGTTGTAGCACCACCTATATTTGGGATACAACACTGGTTTTGTTGAGGTTGAGTGAAAAACCCTAGGACTCGTTCCAAAAGTAATTTAGAAATAAATAATCTCAAATATTTAATGAATGATATGATTGACAGCAATGGTTCCTGAGGCAAAGTTGTTTAGAATGTGGAGATATAACAAATGATATGAATATATGTTTTAAACATTGCGTGACTATACAGGCATAAAAATGCTACCCAATGGCCAGTTTCTTTCAAAATTCTCATAGTTTCATTCCATTTGGCATCTGTTAACCTTGTTTAATAGCTGCTGAAAGTGCATTGGTCGATAACAGCCATGTGACCACAGCTTTAGACTGAATATCTTTTAAGCAAACCAATGTTTGAAATGAACCAATATTATGAGTTAAAATGCAATGGTGAACTTGTGAAAAAGTGTGAACTTTGTAAAGAAAAGTTTAAGGCAGCGGCTATTAATGAAAATAGCATACTTTCTTTTTATTCATCTATTTCCTTTTTTATTATTTATTTGGTAAATATATTCTGTGTTTGTGTTTTATTTCTATATTACTTAAGTCTACCAGGGGTGGGTTTTAGGTTTGTTTATTTGCTAATTGTTTTGTATTCTCGTATAAACTACCAATCAAAAGTTTTTGAACAGTAAGATTTTATTTTATTTATTTATTTATTTATTTATTTTTAAAGAAGTATATTGCGTTCACCAAGCCTGCATTGATTTTATCCAAAGTACAACGAAGACAGTAAAATTTTTAAATAGTTTTACTATTTAAAATAACAGTTTTCTATTTTAATATATTTTAAAATATAATTTATTCCTGTGATTTCAATGTTGATTTTTTTAGCATTATTATTCCAGACACATGAAATCATTCTAATATTCTCATTTTCTGCAAAAAAAAAAAACATGCATTATTATTATTATTATTATTATTATTATTATTATTATTATTATTATTATTATTATTATTATTATCATCTGAATTTATCACACAGTTTATCACATAGTTGTATCCTTTGCTGTCTTTGATATCCCACAATCCTGTGCATTCCACACCACACTTGTGATGTTTCCCGTCAAAAATGACTGGCCTACAAAAATAGCTTATAAATGTCTTGTTATATTACCAAAAGCAAAATGTGATTGGCAATAGGGAGAACGTGCTACGATTGGTCAGCGAAGTGTGGCTGTTATCTGATTGGCTTGAGCCGGCGATGGGTGGAATCCATACATTTGTAGATCGTCAGCGTCTTCTTGATGCAATAAATTTTTCGCAATTCACAAATGTGCACAATGATCTACAAGTGCACAGAAAGCCATTCACAAATGCACAGTGAGGGATCCACAAATGAATGCCAGGCAAAGTTGTGTTAGTGACATAAAAATATATTTGTGAATTTTATTTATTTGTGAATTTATGTTTGTGAAATTCTACAATTGATTTGTGGATCTCATTCTATTTATTTGTGTGTGTGTTTTTTTTTGTTTGTTTTTTTGAATTTATTTGTGGATAATAATCTATTTATTTGGAATAAAGCAACAATTTTACCCACATGTATTTCTCACAAGAAATTATATCAAAGGTGCACAAATTTTGTCAGAAACATACATTTACACACAAACTGACCTTATTTTTTTGCTCAACAGTCATGGAATGGAACTCTCAGGATTGTGGGATATCAAAGGCAGCAAAGGATACAACTATGCTGCCTTCATAAATCAACCAGATATCTCAGGAGACAGAAATGAACAACGCCAGCGATTGCGATTTGCAGATGAAAAAAAAAAAATATATATATATATACTTACATATATTTACAAGTGCACAAATGAGTTTTGCAACCCGAATACCACAAAATGTGTAGCAAAAGAAGTTGTACAGCCTGATCTGAGAGGTTGTAAGTGCCGACTTGACGTTGTACAGCGAAACTGAAGTAAAGTGGGAAAGTTAATATGTCGTACACATTTGTGGCCTAGTGGTTAGAGAGTTTGACTCCTAACCCTAAGGTTGTGAGTTTGAGTCTCAGGCTGGCAATACATCGACTGAGGTGCCCTTGAGCAATGCACCGAACCCCCAACTGCTCCCCGGGCGCCGCAGCATAAATGGCTGCCCACTGCTCCGGGTGTGTGTTCAAGGTGTGTGTGTTCACTGCTGTGTGTGTGCACTTTGGATGGGTTAAATGCAGAGCACGAATTCTGAGTATGGGTCACCATACTTGGCTGTAGTTTTATGTAAATTACACACTCACATGGAACTTACGCAGTTAAAGGAAGTGACTTCGGGACTTGAAACAGCATCATTCTAAGTCAGGGCTGGGCAACTTCGGTCCTGTAAGGCGACTGTTCTGCAGAGTTTAGCTCCAACCCTAATCAAACACACCTGCCTGCTTTCTAGTAGGCTGCGTCCGTAAACTAGGAAATGTTGCTTTCTGAGGACATATTTTAAGGTAGGAAGGCTTCAAAGCATGTTCAAATCCAATACCAGCTTCACTTCCTGTCTCCTGAGATACCTTCATCGGGTTGATTTTTGAAGGCAGCATGATGGTTGTGCAAAAATGAAGATGGTGTCTGAAAGTTGTGTTTGGTGGTCAGTTTGTGTGTAAATGTATGTTTCTGATAAACCTTTTTTTTTTTTTTTTTTTTTTTTTTTTTTGGAATTTTGATGTTATTTCTAGTGAGAAATCAGTATTATAGTAATTTAATATTGTTTAATATTCTTTAATAATGTTGTCTAGCCCAGCCACACATTTGTGGGTGAAATTAGTGTAAACAGCCTCTGCCAACAAGGCGGGCTACTGGCACTTAGTGTAAATAGACACCCCGAAAGTGTAAATCGGACAAATTGGTGTTTTAGAACAAATTTTTAAAGAAGTAAATGAATCATGAAAGAAAACCAAGTAAAAAAAAAAAAAAAAAAGTTAATTCTACTTTGTTGTCATTTGCATAATCCTTAAATGCTCTTTTTGGAAAATGGGTTTGTTAATGTGTGTTTTTTTTATAAATGAAATAAACACATGGTTTTCATTTATAAAGTTTTTTTTTTTTTATGGAGAAATGAGTCAGTGGCATAACAATGTAACTGATTCTAAACAAAACTTTTTGGTGAACAGATTCAAAGGAATCAATTCACTGAGATGAATCAAAATAAATTTCAACACACTCTTCTCTCTGTCCTTCCCACATCTAATTTTACTCGCAAATACAAAAACAGATAATTTTTTGTTGCTATACATATACATATAATAACTCAGCTGCAAATCCCTTGTAGCCAAGTGTTAAAATAGCTAAATTAATGAATAGCATAATGAATTTCTAAATAGAGAATAACTTCATTCTCAGTGAGTTTCAAAAGCTCTGAGTTCTAAACTGCACCGAATAAAGTGTTGTTCGGTTCCAGCCATCGATTTCTAGCTGTGCTTGCATGGTGTGTAATGGTTGACTCTCAGTGTGTGGACATTGAGCTGTTCACTTTGCTTAGTTCCCTGCAAGGATTGATCCAAAAGCTATTAAATCTGTCATTCTATTTGCCCTGTGCTCTGAAAGAGTTTAAGGATGTCACTTGTGAATGGAACTGGCCCTGGCAATGCTGGCCTGTGGTACAGAGAAAAGACCTCAAACTTTAATGCCCACTGGAGTGCATTATAACCATTGCCGTGGCACTAAAATCCATTTTTGTGGCATGGCACTCAATCACTGTGAGACAAATCAGCACAGAGCACCAATTGTGGTACACCACATTTACACTACAACATTGTCTTTGCACTGATGTTAAGACAAATGTCTTCTCGACTGTAGCAGCTGCACGCAAGCAAAGCAATTCATACTGTTTATGTTTGATGTTTATGTATAAATGTGTGTGTTCAGGGTTTGAATTCATGCGGTGGGATCCTAATCCAGTTTGGAGAATAATTTGCATAACAAAACAGCACACACTACCTGCATTGTCTCTAAGCTTGCCTGTGTTAGCGGTTAACGTGCATTGGATAGTGGGGGTGGGTGACTAGATTTCTCTCCCATCATTAGGACACAGGAATAGACTGGTTTGTCTTTGTCTAGTCCATTCACCTGCAGGCGGTAGAAGAAAGATAGCTTCTCCCTTCACCTAATCGGTCTATGTCCTGCTGGTGATGGACGATTTTTCCTCTGGGTTCGTGTAGTGCTGTGGTTGTTACATGACTTTACACTGCAGATGAAATTTAATTTTTTTTTTTTTTTTTGTGTAATGCTCATGCAAATCTTGAAGATTAAACACGGACTTGGATAGATTAACCTCAAGCAAAGAGTGTGGTCTTGCCAGACGGGCGGTAAATGATAAACAAATTAAAGTATTTTGCAACACACAATGAAATCTTTGTGATGTGTTTTTATTTTCATCATTTTGTTATACATAGAGTATAATTTGCATAAAACAGGGACATTCTGACTTCTTAATTAGAAACGGGAAAATTCATCAAGACAAACTAATATATGACTTGACAAAAAGATGCAAATACAGAGAGAGAGAGAGAGAGAGAGAGAGAGACTGTTAGAAAGTCATACAAATAGTCTGACAGACTGACTGAGTGGCAGACAGATTTACTCAGATAGATAGATAGATAGATAGATAGATAGATAGATAGATAGATAGATAGACAGATAGGAGCAGTGTAACGATCCATCGCCACGTGTAATTTCAATAACATTATTTTGGCACTGTCCACATTTTCACGCAATGTCTGTCTATGCATTACCACCAATACGTGCATTTTTATTTAAACTCACCTGTCAAGACTCAATAGCCCCTTTCACACATACAGACTTTACTGTAAAATTACCGGTAAATTGCCATAAGGAGATCATGTGTGAACAGGACCTTTTCAAAAATACTGGTAAATTATTCTTAATTAGAAAAGGGAGAATTCATCAATACAAACTGATATATGGCTTGACAAAAAGATGCAAATACATGCAAATACAGAGAGAGAGGAAGAGAAAGAGAGAGAGAGAGAGAGACTGTTAGAAAGTCATACAAATAGTCTGATAGACTGACTGAATGGCAGACAGATTAACTCGATAGCTACATAGATAGATAGATAGATAGATAGATAGATAGATAGATAGATAGATAGATAGAAGGGGTGTAATGATCCATCGCCACGTGTAAAATATTGATAACCTTATTTTGGCACTGTCCACATTTTCATGCAATGTCTGTCTATGCATTACCACCAATATGTGCATTTTTGTTCAAAGTCACCTGTCAGGACTCAATAGCCCCTTTCACACATACAGACTTTACTGGAAAATTACCGGTAAATTGCCGTAAAGAGATCATGTGAACAGGACCTTTTAAAAAATAACGGTAAATTCATTCCAGTAATTTACCAGTATGAGAAGTTGTAACTTTATCAGTAAATTGCCAGAATGATGCTGTGTGTGAACACAGAATTAAGATTACCGGTATGAGCATGTATGAGTTCAGAACGCACTGACGTAAGACATCAACTCCGGGCCATATCATAACATTCTGACGCAGATGACGCATTTACTCTAAGCTGTATTGTTTGGTTTGAGGTCATGATGTGTCTGGGCCAGAAGTGCTGCATGAAAGTGAACGTTTGATGCAATCAACATAAACACTGACCGCATTTACCCCTTCATGTTACAAACACAACACTAGGAAGTGCAGCCGTTTAGAGGTCATTTCTGGACTTACTCATGTAAATGACTTACTCATGTAAATGATCTCTGCTGAAACAAGCCACCACCTTGTACTTCTGAGAAAAACACAAAGTTTATTCCTCCCAGCACATCTTCTTCTGAGGTAAATTTTGTCTTATTCCTCTCAGCGTGTCTTCTTCCAGAAACAAAGTGGCCGAGGTGACCTTGAGGAAAACTCTCGCTGCTTTGTTTATGGCATGATGTGAGTGTTTGCATGCCGTGCGTCTTGCATGGACTATTGAAATATCAAAAGAAAGTAGCTTATGGGTGTGCTCGAATTAGAGATAATGAAGCCATACAGGAAAGACTGGACATCGTGTTGGTTTCATATGGATTACTTTATCACAGAATATTTGTTTTCAATAAGACTTGCATCATTTAAAAGTTAAAAGTAACAGGTCAAGCTTTCTATAGATATATCTCTCATGTCTCTTTGCTGAATATTCGCTGAGCTTCAGTTAATTTTAGTGACGTGTTTCTAAATGAAGATCACAGAGACCAACGCAGCAGACAGTGCACGCTGTTACTTTTCTTTATTTTACAAAAGCACAAAGTTTTGTTGTTATTACATGTGTATACAAATAAAAGTAAACCGTTTACAGATTTGATTGATTTATTGCTCTTATCTGTACGATTGAAAATGCCGGAGTAATTTAAGTTCCTTAGGTCGGCACATTTGTCGACCCCAGAGGGCTAATGATGTCACAGAATTTATCTGTAATTTGAAACCGATGTGTGAATGGTGTTTTTTTCCGAAAAAATAAATAAAAATAAAAATAAATCAAAAAACAATGATGGAACTTCATTGGCTGTGTGAACAGTACATTTTTTTAATTTACAGGTAAAGTCATTCAGGTTATTTTATGGCAATTTACTGTATGAAAGGGGCTAATGATAAGACTGGCTAAAGGCACAAAGTGAGCATAAAAGATGCTCAGGAAAGTTGCCTGAACTGTCGAGTGCTGTGTGAGATCCAAAGTGCATGCAAACAGACAGCAGCATTGACAGTGCATGAATACTGAATTGAGTTCTCTCCCACTTTTCTTAATGCTTGGATAAACAAATACAGACTAAATTACATAAAAATGTGCATCTTGCCGAATATCCTAGTAAACACAGTCGGTTACGTCTATGTCTAGACGTCTATAAAATCTCTGACTGCTCTTGACTGAACAACTATTGTAACTTAAAGGATTAATCTATATTTATTTAATTTATGCAGTTGTGATGACCCATGCATTATGTGCGTCATCCCTGGGTTGAATTGTGGTATTGCTCTGCCTTCCAACTGATTGTTCTCTGATGGGTTCATCTTGGACACCTGCTGTTGGTTTCCTGTCTTGACTTTTAAAAAGCAGTATGACAACTGGCCAGGGGCGAGCTGCATTTTGGTCTGGGTTTCTGTTTAACCTTGTTTTACTTTATACAGCCAACATTACTATAGACCATTACATTTTCATGCATTTACTTAACTTTACACCACTGATTCCTGACTGCTTCATGTTACATTGTTTCTTTCGGCATAGTTCTATTTTGTTAATAAATGTTGTATATTTTCTGCACTTTTGTATGTGTCCTGTTTTTGTTACGTCCTTTTTGAGCCATGGGGCGTGACAAATGGGGGCTCGTCCTCTTCATAGTAGAATTTGTTTGATAGTGTAAGAATGATTGAATTATTTGATACATTTGTTTGTTTCGTAGTGTTTTGTTTTGGATTTCATTCATTTGTTTTGTTTGAACACAGTTTGTTTGCTCATGACGTTTTGAGGGAAATCCCGTTTGAATAGTTTTGCCATCATGTTTCAATTTAGTCATGTGTTAGGGGACACCTGAAAGTGTTTGGTGCAGCAGTTTGATCGCCGTGCACATTCATGGATTGGTAAGTTAATCTTGTGCAAACTTGTATGTTTTAACTTCCCAGTTAGGCTTAGCGACTTGTTTCCTTTGAGACATGTCATTTTTTGTAGATAGTGGGAAAGATTCCAAGTGTTTGATTGCACAATTAGTTACTAACAGTCTGTGAAGTTTTTATGGCTGATATTGTAAAATTTGTTCAAACGCCTTCATATGTTTTGATGGATAAGTGCACAAAAGAGCAGCTTTTAAAAATCACAGAACATTATGAAACTAAAATTAGTGATACAAGATTAAAAGAAAGTAGCATTAAAGTTGAGTTGAAAAATAAGTTGATTGAACAGGGGATTTTGTCATCAGAAATGGAGCAAACTCAAGATACAGGTGCACATACAGGTGCAAAGCTTATCTACTTCACAGTCTGTTTTAACCTTTTGATCAATAAAAAGAGTTATTGTTGTTACAAATGGTCCATGAAGGGATGAAACAACAATCTGAACAGGGTAGGCTTGAGTTAGAAAAAGCGAAAATGGAGCTTGAGTAGTTAAAACTCAAACTTTTCAAAGAAGGTAAGATAGACGGCTCAGTGGAGTCTGCTGTTTGTGGAAGTTTTCCATTGCATCAAAATGTAAAACTTGTTCCTAAATTCATGATGATATTTTTTACGCTTTTTGAATGTGTCGCTGAAATGCAAGGTTGGTCTAAAGTAAATGCGTGTTGGTAGGTAAAGCGCAGTTGGCTTTTTCTGCTTTAACTACTGATGAATGTAACGATTATGATGCTGTTAAATCTGCAGTATTGAAAGTTTATAATTGTGTTATAGTTTGTGCGTGATTTAAGATGACATTTTACACTGTGGTGTGCATCGCTTGATGTTAGAACATTTGATGATTTGCTTGAGTTGATCAAAACTGAACAGTTCAAAATATCTGTTTCTGATCAAATTGCAACGTATGTTAATGAACACAAAGTTCAGTTTCCTGAGGAAGCTGCGTCATTGGCTGACGATTTTGTGCTCAGTCACAAGAGTACTGCTACTGATTTTCTAGGTACGGGAGGAAGTGAGCGCAAGTTGTCTTCCAAATACCACTTCACAATGTGGTCGTGTTTCTTCAACCAAGTTTGATCCGTCAAAAACGTGTAACTATTGTAGTGGGAAAGGACACTGGAAAGTGAACTGCTTGGTGCTTAAAAGTAAAAAAAACGCACTGAGACAAATGAATTTAAACCTGTTGCAATGGCCAATTCAGTTCACTTAGGTGATACTCAGACTGAGGTTAAACTTTCTAATGATTGTTTGTCTATTTATGCTACTTTTTATTACAGAAGGTCAAGTGTTGTTGTTGGAAACCGTGGAAGTTCCCATTAAAACTCTGTGAACACTAGAGCTGTGGATTCATTTATTTTAGAATCCATTTTGCTGTTTTCCTCGCAATCTGAAACTGGGGAGAGTATGTTAGTTTGAGGAATGGGATTGGATGCATTATCCGTTCCATTACATAACGTGAAGCTTCAGTTTGATTTAGTAACTGATGAGATAGTGGTAGGATTGCGTCCTGTTTTACTAGTTGAGGGTGTTCATCTTATTTTAGGAAATAAATTAGCAGGAGATCAGGTTTGGCCTAATGTGTCTTCGTCTGGATTTGGTTTTGTCTGAGGGGGAGTTGCTTCAGGAGGTTACAAAAGGAGACCCTGTGGCTGTCGGAACTCGAGCTATGACTAAAAACGAAAAGACTAAAAAAAGTAAGGAATGACATTCAAATACTTCATTGGCTGAATTGTTTACTCTTGCGCTTTCTGAAAGTGACGTGCCTGATGTGGCCAGATCATACTTTGTTCAGGACGGACTCTTGTTGAGAAAGTTGAGTCCTCATGGTGAGTATTTTGTTGGTGATCCTATTGTTCAAGTGGTTGTTCCCACAGTTTCGTTCTATTGTTTTGGAAGGTGTTTTAGCTACACATTTCCCTTCTGCCTATCCTTTTGTGCACAATTACATCACGTTCAATTGTAAGAGCTTTGTCACAGTTTGTCCATTTTTGGCATCCCTAAAATCATTCAGAGTGATCAGGGTACAAACCTTACATCTCATATTTTCCAACAAGTTTTGAAACGGCTAAGAATTAAGGATAATCTTGCTAGTGCATATCATCCACAAAGCCAAAGAGCCAAGGAGAGGTTTCATCAAACTTTGAAATCTGTCCTTCGTGCTTATTGTGTACAGTTGGATAGAGATTGGGAGGAGGGATTGCCCTGGTTATTACTGGCTGCATGTGAGGTTGTGCAAGAAAGCATTGGGTTTAGTTCTAATGACTTAGTTTTGGTCAGAGTTTGTGGGCTTTTGGCAGTGCTTCAAAGTTCAGTTAAAAGTTCAGATTCACCAAAAAAATTGCTTTTGTATGTTGATGAATTTATTATTTATTAATTATAGTGGCAAATCTGCATCGGGGAAGGTCTATTCTGTTATATCACATGAATCTGTTGAAACCGTATTATGAGAAGTCTAAGTTAAATAGTGAAAGTTCCGTTCATTCATTACTTCTTGCGACGTCTGATGTTCAGAACTTTTGTTTAGGGGAGAAGCAGTTTGAGAAAGAGGGTTATGAACCTGATGATAGTATTATTTAATCGTCCACACAAAACACTGAGTCTTTGGAAAAGCTTGACTCTACTCTGGTTCATTTGCCACCCTCACAGTCTGTAGAATTGATTTCTTTGTTACAGAGATTTCCAGAATTGTTTGGAGACACGTTAACACGAACCGACTGGGCTGAACATGATACTGATGTGGGTAATGCTTCTCCTATCAAACAAAGTTATTATCGGGTGTCACCAGAGAAACGAAAGCTGATGAAGGCAGAAATCAAATATGCTGGAAAATGAGATGGCGATTCCTTCGAATTCAGACTGGGCATCTTCTTGCCTATTGGTTGCAAAGTCTGATAGTTTGTTAAGGTTTTGTACCCACTTCTGTAAACTTAACAGTGTGACAAACCCCGATTGTTTCCCTCTTCCACAAGTGGATGATTGTGTTGACCAGGTTGGTTCTGCCAAATTTGTAACCAAGCTTGACCTGCTGAGGGGGTATTGGCAGTTGCCTTTGAGTCAAAGAGCTCAAGAAATCTCCTCATTTGTTATTCCATTAGGCCTCTATTCGTATAGGGTTATGAGTTTTGGGCTGAGAAATGCACCTGCCACCTTCAGCGGCTGATGAACCGAGTAGTGTCATTCCTTGAGGGTTGTGCGGTGTATAGGTGAATCTTATTAAATTAAAATGTTGTGGAAAAGTACTTTTTTTTTTCCTTCAGTAGTAATTCAACTCAAATTGTGAAACTCGTGTATTAAATAAAAATTCAATGCACACAGACTGAAATAGTCTGAAGTCTTTGTTTCTTTTAATTGTGATGATTTTGGCTCACATTTAACAAAACCCCACCAATCTCAACAAATTAGAATACTTCATGAGACCAATACATTCTTTTTTTTTTTTTTTAGTGAATTGTTAGCCTTCTGGTAGAGGCTCATTTTGCTTTATTTACTGCCTCAGTTTGGCGTGGCTTGGAGGTGATCAGTTTGTGGCACTGCTGAGGTGGTATGGAAGCCCAGGTTTCTTTGTCAGTGGCCTTCATCTCATCTGCATTTTTTGGTCTATTGTTTCTCATTTCCCTATTGACAATACCCCATAGATTATCTATGGGGTTCAGGTCTGGTGAGTTTGCTGGCCAGTCAAGCACACCAACACCATGGTCATTTAACCAACGTTTGGTCCTTTTGGCAGCAGGTGCCAAATCCTGCTGGAAAGGGAAATCAGCATCTTCAAAAAGCTGGTCAGCAGAAGGAAGCATGAAGTGCTCCAAAATTTCTTGGTAAACAGGTGCAGTGACTTTGGTTTTCAAAAAACACAATGGACCAACACCAGCAGATGACATTGTACCCCAAATCATCACAGACTGTTGAAACTTAAGACTGGACTTCAAGCAACTTGGGCTATGAGCTTCTCCACCCTTCCTCCAGACTCTAGGACCTTGGTTTCCAAGTGAAATACAAAACTTGTTCTCATCTAAAAAGAGGACTTAGGACAACTGGGCAACAGTCCAGTTCTTCTCCTTAGCCCAGGTAAGACGCCTCTGATGTTGTCTGTGGTTCAGGAGTGGCTTAACAAGAGGAATACGACAACTGTAGCCAAATTCCTTGACACGTCTGTATGTGTTGGCTCTTGATGCCTCGACCCCAGCCTCAGTCCATTCTTTGTGAAGTTGACTCAAATTCTTGAATCGATTTGCTTAACAATCCTCATAAGGCTGCAGTTCTCTCAGTTGGTTGTGCATCCTTTTTCTTCCACACTTTTTCCTTCCACTCAACTTTCTGTTAACATGCTTGGATACAGCACTCTGTGAACAGCCAGCTTCTTTGGCAATGAATGTTTGTGGCTTACCCTCCTTGTGAAGGGTGTCAATGATTGTCTTCTGGACAACTGTCAGATCAGCAGTCTTCCCCATGATTGTGTAGCCTAGTGAGCCAAACTGAGAGACCATTTTGAAGGCTCAGGAAACCTTTGCAGGTGTTTTGAGTTGATTAGCTGATTGGTATGTCTCCATATTCCAATTTAAGATGGGTTTTTGTTAAATGTGAGCCAAAAGCATCACAATTAAAAGAACCAAAGACTTAAACTACTTCAGTCTGTGTGCACAGAATTTATTTAATATACGAGTTTCACAATTTGAGTTGAATTACTGAAATAAATGAACTTTTCCACGACATTCTAATTTATTGAGATGCACCTGTATTTAGATGACCTTGTTCAGTGATACTTGGGATTTACACTTAAAATGCTTGTGTGCTGTCTTAAGGCATTTGATAGAGGCCAAATTGACGGTGAACCTGGCAAAATGTAGTTTTGCTTGGGCTACTAAAACTTACTTTGGCAAAGTGGTAGGGAATGGAGAGGTACGGCCATTAAGTGCCAAAGTTCAGGCTATTTGTGATTTTCCTGTTCCTGTAACAAAAAAGGAACTTATGTAGTTTTTTAGGATTGGTAGGTTGCCATCGTTCCTTCTGACGTAATTTTTCTTCAGTTGTCGCACCCCTTTCTGTTCTTTTAAAGGCCAAGGCAAAATTAGTTTGGTCGTCAAATTGTGCACTGGCTTTTGAAACAGTCAAATCTTTGTGTTCTTCTACTGTTCTTGCTGCCCCTTGTTTTGAGAGGCCTTTTTCATTACAGGTGGATTCAAGTCAAGTTGGTGCAGGGGCTGTCCTTCAACAAGACATTTACATTTACATTTAATCATTTAGCAGACGCTTTTATCCAAAGTGACTTACAAATGAGAACAATAGAAGCAATCAGATCAACAAGAGAACAACAACGGTATACAAGTGCCATGACAAGTCATAGTTAGTCTAGTACAGAACACGTAGCCAGGGTTTTTTTTTTTTTTTTAAGAATATGATAGACAAGAAAAGAAAAGAAAAGAAAAGGTAAGTACTAGTATTAGTTGGTTAAGTGCTGGTGAAAAAGATGAGTCTTTAGATATTTTATGAAAATGAGTAAAGACTCAGCTGTTCGAATTGAGATCGGGAGGTCATTCCACCAGCTGAGCGCAGTCCAGGAAAAGGTCAGTGAGAGTGATTTTGAACCTCTTTGGGATGGCACCACAAGGCGTCATTCACTTGCAGAGCGCAAACTTCTGGAGGGCACACAAGATTGAACTAATGAGCTTAGGTATGCTGGTGCCATGCCAGTGGTCGTCTTGTAGGCAAGCATCAGTACCTTGAATTTGATGCGAGCGGCTACTGGTAGCCAGTGTAACCTGATGAGGAGAGGAGTAACGTGAGTTGTTTTTGCCTCATTGAAGACAACCCTCGCTGCTGCATTCTGGATCAGTTGCAGAGGCTTGATAGTACATGCAGGAAGGCCCGCCAGGAGAGCATTGCAATAGTCCAGTCTGGAGAGAACAAGAGCTTGGACAAGAAGTTGGGTGGCTTGCTCTGACAGGAAGGGTCTAATCTTCCTAATGTTGTTAAAGGCAAATCTGCAGGACCGGGTCATTGTAGCAATATGGTCTGTGAAGCTTAACTGATGATCCATCACAACTCCTAGGTTTCTGGCTGTCCTGGAAGGAGTTGTGGTTGACAAACCCAGCTGTATAGAGAAGTTGTGATGAAACGATGGGTTAGCTGGAACCACCAGCAGTTCAGTCTTAATAGGGTTTGTGTTAAGGTGATGGTCATTCATCCAGCTAGAAATGTCACTCAGACAGGCTGAAATGCGAGCAACAACCGTCAGGTCATCTGCATGGAATGAGAAGTAGAGTTGAATGTCATCAGCTTAGCAGTGATAGGAAAAGCCATGCTTCTGAATGACAGATCCTAATGACGTCATGTAGATGGAGAAGAGAAGTGGTCCAAGTACTGAGCCTTGAGGAACCCCAGTAGCAAGTTGTTGTGACTTAGAAACTTCACCCCTCGACGATGAGAAAGGTGTGGTCCGCCCTGTTAGTTTCTTGTCTTGCAAGTTTAATTCATATCAACTGAATTATTCTGTGGTATAAAAGGAAGCTTTGGTTTTGATTTGGGCATTACAACATTTTGATGTTTGCTGGTTTGGGTCAACCAGTTGTCTACATGTTGACGTTTTTTAATTTTCTTTTCATTGCCCGAATCAAAGGCTCATCCGATGGTCTTTGTTTTTACAGGCTTACTCCCTCGATATTCGACATGTCAGAGGATCTGAAAATATTGTCGCTGATGTACTTTCGCATGCTCCTCTGGGTAATTGAAGTGCAGTTAAATATTTAGCTAATTTTGTTTTGTATATTACAGGGATACTTGAAAGACCCCTGTCTTAAGGGGTGGGGTGTGACGACCCATGCGTTATGTGCGTCATCCCTAGGTTGAATTGTGGTACTGCTCCACCTTCCAACTGATTGTTCTCTGATGGGTTCATCTTGGACACCTGCTGTTGGTTTCCTGTCTTGACTTTTAAAAAGCAGTATGACAACTGGCCAGGGGCGAGCTGCAATTTGGACTTGGTTTCGTTTGGTTTCTGTTTAACCTTGTTTTACTTCATACATCCATCATTATTACAGACCATTATGCTTTCATGCATTCACTTAACTTTACACCACTGATTCCTGACTGCTTCATGTTAACATTGTTTCTTTCTGTATAGTTCTATTTTGTTAACACATTTTGTATATTATCCGCACTTTCGTATCTGTCCCCATTTTTATGTCATGTCGTTTTCGAGCCATGGGACATAACACAGTGAAGACTATGCAGTTTTATTTTACAAATAATTACGTTTCTGTACCTGAAAATTTATTTTATATGTACCTGAAGAACACTGTTTATTTTATTCATTTGTGTCTTTGTTCTATTTTATTTGTTTTCTGCTATTGCTTGTAATTTGGTTATCTGTAGAAAAGATTCTTCACTATGAGTCCATAGTAGCAGCCCAAAAAAGAGTCTTAAATTTTTTTTTACTCTTTATTTTTTTTTTTTATTATTATTATTATTATTTATCTAATCTTTTCCCATACATTACTTTTCTGTACAAAAATCTCATAGTTGCATTAAATTTTTAACTAAATTATAAGTTTATTGCATGATAAAGATGTAGCATCACATTACAAATATGAAATTTTACAGGGTATTTTTTGGGTAGTTTCTGCCAGTGAGCTGCTTCTGGTCAGTGAAGCTAAGAGCGAGACGACATGCCTGGCCTGACAGCTGGCATTCAGTGGGCACAGTTGTGGCATGCAGGGCTGGGGTTGCCAGGCTAAAGCATGTGGGTGTGAAGGCTGACTGCCATCTGGACCTGGCTGTTCCACTGCCCTTTGGTCCAGCAGCAGTGCCCCCGGACGCACAGGAGACCGTCCCACAAGCCCCTTTACCAGCGCCCGACATAACCTCAGCCCAAAGATGGATGGCACCCACTCTCATAACTGTCACCCTTGGCTTTGTGCTGTCAGCGTCAGCCAACTACCAACGATCGGGTTCATTTCCGCTTGGATAGCTGTGACTAATGTGTGGGTCACTTTGGAAGAATGCTTGATATCAAGGCTGTACATCAAAATGGTTTCACTCACAGCGCAATATGAGACGCCCTTCTGAAAGTCGACAGGATACAATTTAAAAACAGCAGCTCAAATATATTAATTTTTACTTCTATTGGGTTTCTGTCACTTATTGTTAAAATGACATATTCCCATAGTCGCACACTGATGGACCTCCTCAATGTAAGCAAAAAAATTCAGTGGCTTTAAAACATATGTATTTATGTAAATACAGTGCTGTATCGTGGTTATACCACATTACATGTCTAAAACATTCTAGACCGTAAAATTTAAAACAAGTAAAAAAAAATAAAAAAATACAACATTTTAGTAGCATTATAAAAATGTTTTAAGTAGGGTCACCAATATTATATAAAAAAAATAATCCTAGATCAAAATGCTAAATTTGTGTGACATTTAATTTAGGTTTAAATATTATGTTTGAACTTTTCAGTTAGGTTTAAGTAATCTGTAATACTAATTTTAATAATAAGTTTAATTTTACCCCTAATATTTATATTTTACCTAGGCTATATGTCCCATGTGAAAAACATACATTTTAGTATTTTTATTATTATTTTTTATTTTTTTATTTTTTTGAAATGGAAAAATAAAATAAAAAAATAATAAAAAAAAAAGACAAAGTTGTTTCAAAAATATAATTTTGATGAAAAGATGGGCATGGTACCAGTGTTCTTGTTGTCAACTACAATGAAAACTACTAAGAATATATATATATATATATATATATATATATATATATATATATATATATATATATATATATATATATATATATATATATATATATATATATATATATATAATTTCTTTAGTATTTGAAAAAAAATCTGAAATAATACACAAACATGAAAAATATCAAACTAACAGAAATACACAAGTTTCAGTTGAATTAATAAAATATCTGAAATTGAAATAAAATAAATTAAAAACATAAAGAAAATTTTAGAAAAGACCAAAGCACATAACAATATTAAAACTGAAATTTAAAACCAAAAATATAATATTAAAAGCTAATTCAAAATATGAATACATTTTAAAATAATTCTATAATAGCTAAACAAATGCAGTTGCAAAATAAAATAAAATAAAATAAAATAAAATAAAATAAAATAAAATAAAATAAAATAAAATAAAATAAAATAAAATAATTTCCCCTTCTCTTCTTTGACTTTCTGCCCTGCTTTAGATTGTTTCTTTTAAAAGTGGGATTATATACCGCAAATATTGTTGGCTCTGTGATGAATTATGAACCTCTGCTCTATGTTTCTTTTGATAAAAAGCTAAATGCATAAATATAAATGTAAAATGTATACAAATAGATCTTAAATAAAACTCCATGGTTCTGATATTCTTGAAACATCACAAGTGAGCTAACAACATCATAACAACATTTCGGCAATGCTGCAAAAAGTTAGTTATTATTTTAAGCACTTAAAAGCATAAGTTAAAAAAATATTTATTACAATGTAGCTAAGCTAGTAGGCCTCACCCTTGAGAAATAATTCACGAAAAACCACTGTTTTGGTTGTGACAAATCAGGACAAAATATCTAATACTGCCAGCCTGTCCGAATTGGAAAATTCTATGTTATTCATGTTTTATGCAAAAAGCTTTTATCAAAAACTGGCAATATTGGAACAGCTACTTTTATTTATGTATGAAATGCAAATGTAGGTGTGCTAGATGTTTGAAGAGGACAGTCTAAGTGAATAATTACTGTTCTTTCCGTGTCTCTTTCAACAGCCGAATTTAATACACTTACACAACCCATATCTATTTCATTCATCTGATAGCAAACCGAAGCACTAATTGGTATTAAGATGAAGTATAGGGATGAATATGCACAAGCTTAGACGGTGGGAATATTTCGGAAAGCAGGAACGTGTCCAGTCCAGCGGTAATGAGGTTGGAAATTCAGCATGGCTAATGTACTCTTAAATGCTAATTCTGCCCACTGCTTGGCCGCGGCACTAAAAGCGGCTCTCACACACGGCTGGGGCTTGATTAAAATCTGTGTGCGGCCCCGCCGGCCCCCACCAGATGAGGGTGAATATGAATGAGTGAGGTTTGTCCTCGTGCAGCCGCGGTCTCTGTCCTTGCCTTCATGCCGCGTGTGAGCGGAATGGAGATGAGAGCGAGGACTGGAGAGGTGGAAGACACGCTGGGCAGACGGTCGGAAAGCTGGCGAAAACAAATGAGAAGGGCAAAGCTCAAGCGCCTCTGATCAGAAAGTCAAAAATGGCAGGAAAGGATTACCGCTGTCCAGACATTATGTAAATGCACAGTTAAGATCATGCTAATTCATTCTGCTGTATACTAGTGAGAAACTTAGGGTCAGGTCATATTTCACAATTACAATTTATCGAAAAAGTCATTTTTGGACAGGATATTATCTATTCATTTTATAGACATTTCTGTTAACCATAAAATACAATGCAATTATGTGGAATATAAATGGATGTAATTTCTAATCTAATTGTACTACTGAATGTACTGAGAACCATTTACGGTAACAATACGGTTTCACTTTATTTTACAGTATATGTACTTACAGTTCACTTACTGTACCCAATAAAGTATTGGGTAGTATAAGGCAGCTATATGAGTTAAGGCTAGGTTTAGGGGTAGGTTCAGGTTTAGAACCTAGTTATTATCCAGTTATTGCTATAACAATACTAGTATGTATTTGCAGAACAGGATTTCTATTGAAACTTGTATGTCATTTAAATATGTTAAAATGTAGTTTGTTTTAAATATATTAAGGTTAAATAAAACCTTTAAAAATAAATATAACCTATTTTATTTAGAAAAAAAAAATCTTTACAGTTAAAAATGTATTCAAGTACTTTACATGTGCTTTAGTATGTTAGTCAACACATCAAAAAGAGTGTACTTCTTCAAAGCTTGACAAAAGTTTATTAAAACATAATGATTTAAATGAGCTTTACTTTAAAACTGTTAATTTGAAATTAAGTGCACTTTGTAAAATGTATAAAAGTGTGTTAAGAAGCACAATCATGAAAGTGTATTTAAGTATACTTAGGTGGCCTCTATTTCATTAATGTTATATAATCTGCAAGTACAGTTTTAAAATTATATATACTTTTAAGATCTTAAGTCCACTACAAGTCCACATTTAAACAATTAAGTATTCAATTACCAGAAGTGATTTTTAGTAGTCTGAGTTTTATAGTTAACAACAATGGAAAGTCAATATATTTTGCAGTGAACATATTTGCGGTGGACATATTTTCATGGAACGCACCCTTATTATCACATAGGAGTAAGACATACCTTCAGAAGTGTACTTTGAGTGGCTTGGGGATAAACTTCTGCTAAATGACTTCTATTTCTGACTACTTATCTATCAACAAACACTTTTATATCTATATGTCAAACATTAAACATTTAATTTATTAATTCCTAAATGTATGTATAAAAAACAAGGTATAAGATCCTTTTATGCATTTTGCAGATGTTTTTATCAAAACAACTTGCAGTGCATTCAGCATGTACATTATTTATCAGTGTGTTTGAGCAATCAAAGCCATGACCTTGGCATTGCCCTGCCAGTCCAACAACCCTTGAATTTTTTATTCTTTCTCTCTCATAGATGAAATGGGTATCGGTAACTACTGTGCAAAGTGATAAACATTGTAATAAATGTTATGATTCAGTACCTTATCATGCATCACTGCATCGATATTATCACTGAATTGTGAGAGACCCAGAGTTTTTGAAAAATCGTGAATTAGATGGATTCACTAATTATTTACTCACCCTAGTGTTGTTTTGATCTGACCTTCGTTTTTGGAACACACACACACACACACACACACACACACACACACACACACACACACACACACACACACACACTCACACTCACAAAGTCCTGTAGTGCTTGTTTGTATAATTGCAGTGATTGCATTATTGCATTATTTAATATGTGTACGGTGAGATACAAATTCACACAAATTCACCACCATTTCTATAAATGTGAAATAGTTTTGTCATGAGAGATTGTTGGCATTTTTTAAATCACTAAAAAGAACCAGCTCAATAGAGTGATTATTTCAGGAATCGGATTTCAGATTTTGATTCACTAAAAAAAATAGACTACAGTTAAAACAGTTATTAATTTCAGAACTGGATTACACTGGTTGCACTGTATGTTCGCACAGTAAATTTAAGTTGCAGTGTTCTGTCAACATTTGTAAAAGTAAGACAATATACATATATATATATATATATTAGAAGACAGTTCTAAATAAGATTCTCAGATAATTTTTTTTTTCTTATTTTATTCAGTATTTATATTGTTTTATTATTTTGAACCAAACAAATTATTATTATTCTTTTACATGAAATGTTGTGCTTTAAAAGTCTGCCTGTGCAATTTCTTTAACATAAACTCAACTCGGTTTGATAAGTTATATAAAGCAAAGACATTCAGACATTCTTGTGTGTTTCTTAACTGTCCAAAAGTGTACTTTTTGGATGCCTATGCCACACTATACAAAAGCGTTTGATATGTGTGAGAGTCCCCAGCCTCCCACACACACATAAAACCTCGGCCGCCTCGTTTTCTGCCTCTCATCAAACTGCAGCCAGCTTGATCCCTGACAGAGCACAGCTCCAGCTCTGGATGCACTACAGACAGCGCCACAAGGAGACACCACCGCTGGAGCCGCTCTGCCTGCCAAGAGCTCTGGGCCAGAGAGGCCCCCGGAGGCCCTGGGGTGTGAGAAAGCACTGCATGCCGTCCGCGCTTCCCTCCACCAGGCCTCAAAACCATCACCAAGGCCATATCAAAGGCCGTCCCGCTGTGGAACGCCAGCGATACCCTCCCCTCCCCGAGGTGGACGCGCTCGAGCTTGTTTAAGTTGCATCGCTGTGCTTGGATGAGCAAGATTTAAATGCTGCTCAACAGAATAAAGTATTACTGACCCCATATTTTCCACTGAAATAAGTAGCATCATTTATTACAGCTGCAGTAAAGAAGAAACTCAAGCAGAACTTGTGCTGGGAATGCGTGATGAAAGAACATTTTTGAAGAGAAGCATCGTCAGCTCACGATCCACGCTGAATGCAAAAGTGCATTTCGTTCTATTGCTGACGCTTATTTCAGCTCATTGTTCCCTTTGTGTATCTGTTCATTTGGACCTCTAGCTCTTGTGAAAAAAAAGTAGACTTTAGCATAATTTTAAAAAGAGTACTTATTATTTAAACAGTTTACTTTAAAAGTGTGAACTGGTTGCAATGTTTTCAGACACTTGCCAGAGCAAACCATATTTTGCCATTAAAATAATACTGTCAGGATTTACTAAAGACGCGCAGTGAAGAATTAGCACAGAAAAGGCGTGGACACAGTTATTTTTGCACCAGACCTTACTGAATATGCATTTGTAGGAGTTTCCCTTTCAGACACAAAATTAATGAGAGAAGAGTTTTAAAATGAATCATGAAACATGATTTATTAAGGTATGCGCTCATCAAATTACTGGTACAGTATGTGCGCCATTATTTAACGGCCCCAAAAAAGCATGTCTTAAACTATAACTATTCTGCGCTTGAACTGGCTGCATGTGTTGTTGTTAGGAGGAGGCACTGCAGAGAACAAAGAGTCCATGGTAGAAGGGGGAGGATTTTTTCCACACGTATTAATTTCTTTGGAATGCCAGAAGAACGCATTATCCGAATCCAAATGAATCCTTACTCTAAATTGTGCTAGATTGTGTTGGTCATTATGGAAACGTGATGTTGCGTCTGTGTTCTTTAATTTGCGCATTGTCAATAAATCACCCGCAGAAAATTCTATGCTCATCAGCACTGTTTTGTACTTGCACTCTCGAGCTAATTTGCTCTGTTTAGTAAAACTGGCCTTTAATTGTATGCTTTTTTTACACTTTAATTTAAATTGACCATAGTTTTATATATATATATATATATATATATATATATATATATATATATATATATATATATATATATATATATATATTAAATGCAATTAGATGAAATTATTTCTAACCAACTTAAGTAGGATTTCAGTACATCTTTATGTATAATTTCATAATTATATTGTCTTCGAAATATGGTTAATGTGTACTGCTCAATGTACTAACATGTTTATGCTAAAGTAAAATATATTTTAATGGCATTTCTATTGAAACTTTTATGCCATATATTTAAGTATAATATATGACAGCTCTCTAAGAGTTTATCATGGTAATATATATGGCGATGTTCATGTGTTTGGTCTTGGCGGAATAGATCTGGTACTGAGTACCAAGACTTGCCACTGCCAATACATCCATAGGCATGCTCATGCTGCTGCTGCACATATAACATATATGAAAAAAAAAAATAGCATACATGAAATCACCCCGTATCGGATCTATACAGGTGGAGCTGGGGAGGTGGAGGGTCTCTGAAGCAAGCAGTACTGCTACAGCAAGCACTAGCTGAGCATTTGAATGTTTAGCACCGAGCTCATTGGCTGCTGATGTGAAAAGAAACCAGTCGGATGTGCCACGTGAATAATGATGTCATTAAATTAGATTGAGTTTGAACCTATCGACCTGCGCCATCTAGAGTTTCATGACAGAACTTTGTATTTATTAATGATTCATTGAATTATTCACTATGGATTACAGGTAATAAAGTTATAAATAATGCTCAGTTTCTTACACAGACTGATTATAATGCTTCACAAGACCTCAACATATCATCAGGAGCCACGGGTATTAATTTTGTCTTGCCTGGATTTGCATTATACAGAATAGTTTGAAGCTATTAAAATGGGATTCTGTGACTATCATATACTAGGTGATTTTCTATGTCGACTCAAATCTGCAGACTGGCTCTAACTTCCGGCAACTAGCGTTGACTCATCCAGACTGTAAATTAGGGAAAAAAAATCTTGGCAAAAGTCGTGTAGTGTATTCCAGCCTTAAACTTGTTGGAATTTGTTCCAAAAGTGGTTTGGTTTGAAAGTACAACACAACTTTAGCTTTCCTTTTAGGATAGCATTGCTAGCTTGTACTTTCAAAGTGGCAATGCTACGATGCTGTAACCTTTGGCCTCAAGTAGCTGTTAAAAATTCCCACACAGTGGCAACACGCTAGTCGGATAATAAACGACTCCCCAGGACAAAGGAATAGAGATTTATTTGCTGCTGAAACGTTTAGCGTAGACACATATGTGTGTCACCACGGGCATAAGAAAGGTGAGCTGTGAAGACAAAGAGGAATGATCTGACACAAACACAGAGGAGACTGAACTCTCTTAATACGTCCGAGACAATCGCCAACACTGACTTGGCCATAACAGCGTTTCCATCACCCATTTTATACTACTCGCCTAGGCCTTTTTATTGCGATTTATTGTTCAGGAAATGGCAACATGCACTTAATATAGATTGGAATGTCTACACTTTTATTAATACAGTTCCCAGAAAGCTTTTCAATCATGTATCAACTTTCAGTGTTTTCTTTTTCTTTTTTTTTTACATTAGTAAAGCTGACCGGGGTTTTGATGCATATGTGGTGTCACATAAAACCAAACTGTAGGTGCGTTGTGGTCTTTTAAATACGGGATTTTGGCTTTTGAAGAGAGTGGGGTAAAATGAGCCACATGAACATGGTTAAAGTATGGCACACTGTGGGATCTATCTATCTATCTATCTATCTATCTATCTATCTATCTATCTATCTATCTATTTGGCCTTGCTATTATTCAGATAGGACAGTCAAAGAAACACTTTGTCAAAGCACTGCCCATAAGTCTATAACACCAACATTATTTATAATTAATACATTTTAATTAGTAATTTAGTATTTTTTTGTTCAAAAGTTTGATCTATTTTTTTAAATAATAATAATAATAATAATATTTGTTCCAGGCTTTTAGTTCAGGCCCATGTAGTTGGCGTCTGGTTGAAGATGTGTTGAGTTAGTGGTCAGTGTTTGATGAAGCGTGGTGGGGGCTAGTGGACTCCAGATGTGAGCCAGATTAATATCTGCTGATGGACACGATATGACTACAAAACATGAGTCTAATTAAAACAGTAAATGTGAAGCCAAATGAATAATGTCTTTTTAGATGGCTGCTGAGATAATCTACAGCAATTGTACCCTTGCATTAAATTATTTCCCTTCAATTTGCATGTGTTATTTTAATCATTATTATGAAAATTTCATTCAGCATTGGCATTTCTATCACAATCTGGTGAACCCTTAGTTGGGAAATGCTAGTCTAAAGCTTCAAGAAAGTCAGTAACATCAAGGTCAGCATCATATTCCTCTTATCATGGCTATAATTTAAATCAGAAGTTAAACCCTTACAGTTACACAACTCTATATTACATTTAAAGCCTTTAATCCTAATATAAACAGTCACATAAATATTTATATCACATCGATGTCCTCTGTGTCATTAATTAAACCACCTGACTAGAAAAGCCAGGTTAAGCTTCCATGAATACCGTCCATCACGTATATGTGACAGAATGGAGAATATATTATTTCACTTTTCTTAGCTCTACTAAATGCATTAGTCTTCATGTTTTAATAACAAGGTGAATTATCTTTATTCTTCCACTTTAGACAAGTCCAGAAGCTGTGGGACATCTTTTCGGAGTTGTCCTCTTGATCTAAATGTGGAGATTTCAGTGATGGCAACAGTTTTAGGCCTTTTACATCGGCATCCTCTGTATCATTATTTTGCATCAAGGGAGGTAGGAGTTTTGTTTCGCCAGAATCAGACTTGGCTCCGATACTTAATCAATTACCACAGGAGGCCAGAAGGCTTCGACGTGAGAAACTGTAGGGAACAGAATCGACTGTGTGATTCACAGAGCCATTCTTTCATCTGCTAGTTTCTCTCAGTATCATTGGCATGCCGATACCGAGTCTGATCTCAGTTCAGGCCTCACTTATAATTGCCTCATTTATAAAATAGTCCCGATTTTCACTGGTCTTTAAGTGCTGATGACTCAAACAGAAATCTATGAGGCGTGCAGGGGTGATGGAGGGAAAATGCACACCGCTTATTTGAGCTTTTGAAGAGACAAACCCGTCCAGTCTAACGATCAGCTGCCATGAGAGTGAAGTAACATGGATTTGGATTTTGTTTGAACCTTTCCTAATTGCACAGATTTCAGTGAGAGATTGCAGGATTGATAGACAGACAGATGGACGAACCAATATGAATGGATGGATGGACTGATGGACAGAGGGATATACTGAGGGACAGATGGACAGACAGACAAATGGACCAATATACATAGATCAATAGATAAATGGTGGATGGACAGATGGATGAATGGACTGATATAAATGGATGGATGATAGACAGACAGATATACATGGATCTATCTATCTATCTGTCTATCTATCTGTCTATCTATCTATCTATCTATCTATCTATCTATCTATCTATCTATCTATCTATCTATCTGTCTGTCTGTCTGTCTATCTATCTATCTATCACCTGTCTATCTATCTATCTATCTATCTATCTATCTATCTATCCTAGATAAACAGACAGACAGTCATTGTTTAATTGTCCCTCAGGAGAGATTCAGTGGCTCTGTTTAGAAATGGCTGAGAGATTTTGTTCCCAGCACTAAGCGCTTGATTGATTGTAGTGTGGACATCAGTGTGCTCTGTTGATAAAACAAAGGGGGGAAGTGAAAACATTTGACACTCAATTTATGTTGTCCTCAGTCCGTGGAATTCAGCCGGTGGACTGCACGCAGAATGAGGTCGGGGCAAAAGGATGCGTTAAATGCCAGCATGCAGGGAATCTGATACCGAACTCCAGGGTCTCACAGTGAAAAGGAAATATAGCGCGGCTTATAGATCTGACAGACACATAATTCAATATAGCCTTGGAAAGACGTTAAAGCAAGTCACTCGGGGAGACTAAACCACTGAAAGCGGCTGAGAGAGTATATAGTTGGTTATTGGTGGTCACACTGTTCACAACAGGGGAAAGTTGAAGACAGCTTATGAGAATCACTGTTTTAATCAGTAGTTCAGTCGTGGAATCCGTTGGGATTGTCGTTAGCTCTGCTGGAAACCCTAAGCCAACTTTATATATTTGCTCAGCTTGCTTACAATACAATGACTGAGGCAGTGGGGCCGACAGCAAACCGTGGGAGGCTCGCTGGTGTTTTGATGTTGTGATATCAACAGGATGGTTACACTAACTGGATGCGAATCAAACATATGACTCATACGCACCGCATAATTAGCTATGCCACTCCAAACCGACTTTCTATGAAACAGCAGGAGATGCTACTCAGTTCAAACGATCATTACGCCACATTAACTTGAGCTGACACTCAAACACAATGTCCTGACCTCTCCACTGTCTCCAAATTACACTATGCACACATCCCGGGGCACAGAATAACAAAATGTCTCTGACTTTTCATTAGCGTACCGCGGCGAGCTTGTCATGCTTGCTTGTCACCTGGGAGTTTGGCTAGTCCAACACGGCCTCTCCTATAGACTGCTGGACAAAGCCCAGAGCTGTACTGCCAGGCCTCAGTTTTGTTCCAGAAGTTTCCACCCCTCCAGTTATACGCTGAGGGAAGTTCAAAGAGCCTGTGGTCAGCAGCCAGACCATGTCAGAACCTGTCAGGCCAAAGAAATGACCAGCGGGCCGACATTTCTGCTTCCTTTGTGCTCTTTGGAGTTACGATTTTCAGTACTTCCAGTGAATGTTTGCTGTCATGCACTTGAGCGTTTAAAGGGACAGTTCACCCCAAATGGACAATTTTGTGATAATTTACTCATGCCGTTCCAAACCTGCATGACTCACTTTCTGTGGAACACTAATTTTGAAGTTTTGGATTCCCACTTTCTTTCATTACAGAACTTTTTACATTGTTATATATTTAATTTCTAAACATATTTTGATCAGTGTTTGATCATTGAGATGGTATAGTTTTTAATTTATGGTTTGAATTTTTTTTTTTTTTTTTTTTTTTTTTAGATGTTCTATTTCCATTGTATTTTTTTAATGCATTGTTATTTATTCATTTATGTATTTATTTATTGGTATGTTTTGTCACTGTTATTAGTTTTAAAAGTGTTACATGTTCTTAAAGTAATATACATGAAAATAAGAAATGTTATATATGTTAGTGCAGTAACCTTACTTGTTGTGATATGTTAAATATGTCACGTATCACATTATGTTTATTAGTTTATGCTCAAAATGTGTAATCCAAATGAATCGAAAATGTATATGTATTTCAAACAAAGTTATTTTTTGCTGTTGTTATTATTACTATTGGTAGTAGTAGTAGTAGTAGTAGTGAATTTAATTGAAACATTTATTTGTTTGTTTGTTTGTTTGTTTGTTTTAGGTTAAATAGTTGACAAATCAGTTTTGATACTTTGCAAATTTACAGACTTGACCACCAGATTTTTATTATAAATCAATATTAAAAATGTTCTTTTAGAAACATCTGAGCCCCAAAACTGGATAAAACTGAATCGTAATGTCAAACCCACGAAAAGTCAACAAGGCCATGTGAATCCAGCACATCTGCAAGGATCGTCAATTCATAAACAGTACCAAGGTTAAGGTTTCACTCATAAATATTAATTAGGTAACTTGACATCAGCCACCCAAATTAATATCCATGAGCTATTTATATACAGTGATAACACAACCTACTGCAAATGGTGTTCTTGGCTTTCACCGATACAGCTGTTTTGTTTTGTGTGTTTTGTGTTTTTCTCTTCTTGTTTTGTTTCTCTGTGTTTTTAGTGCATGCATTTTGTGCCTTACTGTACATATTCTTTTTGTCTGAGAAAACTGCAGGTAATTTTATATGGACAGACCTAATTGACAATATGAGATAAGAGAAAAGTATGACTCCCTTTCTCAGACTTAGAAAAGGAGGCGTGACAATTTAATTCAAACTACCAAAAACAGTTACACATGTTAGAGTCCAGAAATAATGAAATAAACTGCTCCATATACACACACAATAATAATAATAATAATAATAAATAAATAAACTAAATAAAAATTGCCATGACATGCTATATTTGGTTACCAAAATATTTCACAAAAAACACTATACAATAAAATATTATCATTATTAGTATTTCGCATTAAGATAGGAGATTTTCTGTCTTAGGTTTGCTAAGACAAGCATCGCTGACGATTGCTCATACTTAGCCAACTCGTCCCGCACCATTTGTTTAGGAGACATGAATCATGCCTCAAATCACACGGCTTGTTGAGGAAAAATGTGCTATTACTTTTGCAAGCAATCAGACGTATGATTTTTACTTGGCATCCCATAGACTTTCAATGAAAGATGGAGCCGAGCCATATCTTGAGAACAGAGACTCGAGGATGGGTTATTTCAGTGACTACACAACTGCCAGTTTATACTTTAGAAAATGTACTTTTTCTTATTGTTAGAAAATACACAAAAAAGCTCAAATTAAGTCATTTAAAAAGCATTAAACCAAAACCTTTCCCTTCAATAAACAAATTGGACACACACACACACACACACATACACAATATTAGACAGCTTTTATGAAACCATGACATTTGTACTTTGAATAGCGCGTCTGAAGTTCTTTGTTACCATTGTGAATCTAACGATGCCATTGGTTATGAGTAAAATCAGGTTAATTAAGTCTTAATGAGAATGCAACGGATATGATTGGAGGAAGAGACACGTTTTGAAACAATCACATCTTCCGTTTCCACAGACACTCCTCCGATAAATTGCTCTCATTCATTAGTTTTTATCAGGAGCGCACTTTGGGAATCTCTGCACATTGTGCTACATTTCCTTTGGAAAATGAAAATAGATTGTCTTCTAATTAATCTCAGACTTCTTAATTGCTTAATTACAGTCATTTACAGCTCAATACGAAAACAGAGTAGAAAAGGCAAATAAGGAGCTTCATGTTTTATTCACCGCAACTGAACCGCGCCAAATGGCGAAGCGAGCTTTTCAAAGGACGTGCACATCCATTGTGCTTGAGAGTTTTGTACTTGACTGACTTCAAGTCATTCAGTGTCAGACAATATCACCCACTCGAAATGTCTATGAATTCCTGGGCCCATAAATGAGTGTCCCTCCTAGATAGATAACAAGGTCACTGGCCCGCTTTCTCCGTGCACTTCAGAAATCGTTGTGTGGTTGAGTGTGGCCAGACGGCTGGCTCTCTCTTAGAGACACAATGTCTCACACCCTTTGACAAACTGTACTAACAAAGCAGCGGTTCTGTGGAAACGGCCCCACACTCAATGTGACGCTGATAGCCGAGCGTCCACTCTGTCTGACCCTCAGATACATTCCATAACTCAACAGACTCCTCGAGCTGTGCTAAAACACATCTGACATCGGTTATCAGTGACAGATTGCTGGGGTAAAGCACAGCTCTGTGTGAAAACATTTGCTTGCGTCTGAGCTTCGTCTTGGTTAGAAATTCTTCAGAAGGGTTTGTGTCATGGGCTGTTGGACTTTTTAGTTGAATATGGGTTGATGATAAAGGATGTTCAAAATTATAAAAAGAAAAGGTTTTGAACAGTCTAGTCTGGAAAAAAAAAGCATGAACCATGTTCTTAGAAATGTTCATATTGCTATTTACACCTTTTCAAAGATAAAATAAAATAAAATAGAATCAACAAAATAAAATAAAATGTCAAGTGGTGTAATGATTAGTTGAAAAGGAATAGCAAGTCTTCCGTGGACATTGAATGTGTGTGTGTGTGTGTGTGTGTGTGTGTGTGTGTGTGTGTGTGTGTGTGTGTGTGTGTGTGTGTGTGTTCATTTCTGGTGTTTCAAATGAATTCAAATTAAAATCTTGTTTGTGAAAAATAAAAATAAAAAATACAATTAAAATAAAAAAGGGTAAATATTCACATATTCAAACAAGCTGTTACATTTGTATTTGTTAAAACATTTTTTATTTATTTATTTATTTATTTATTTATTTATTTATTTATTTATGTCATGACATATTCTTAGCAGGAATGTGAATATTTACATTTGGTTTGAAAAGGTCTTTAAATGATTTTAATATAAAATTAATGTCTAAATATACACATTAAATATATGAATCATGACAGCGTGAACTATTTTTGAACTAATTTTGGCATATATTAAGACTATTATACTAATTTAATATTTTATATAATAATAATAATAATAACATTATTACAGCTTTTTAAAAATATCAGCTTTAAATAAACTGAAAATTGAATCCAGTGACAATTATTAACATGGACTAAAATCAAATTAGTTTCATTTAGAATTTAAAAAGAAATAAATCTTACAGAAGATTAGTCAGTTAATCTTTGTAAAATCTAAAACAACAATGTTTTCAAATTTATTCGCGTTTACACATATCCGTGAAAATGGGCAAAAATGCTGTATTACAGTACAGTAGTTGGCGCTGTCACCTTGTTAGTAAACAGCACCTGTAGGGAAG
>NC_056618.1:33581867-33669367 GCF_018340385.1 Cyprinus carpio
TGAAGGGGCTTATACAATTTGTAATAAGTAGTGTACAATAGGAGTTTAATTTTCACCCTTGAGTGAACAAGGAATATTCGTTTTTGGGAGGAAGGGGGCGGGTTGGATTCCTACGCCCATGAAAAAGGAGTTCATTTGGATGGAGGGTGTTTGCTAGTTATTTGCAGGGATGGAAATGAAGCCTCTTGCCAAGGCATCAGCTGCAACTGTCAGAGGTCTCTGAAGCGAACAGGGCTGGGGATTAGGGGGCAGATTGTAGCGAGGCAGCCGTTATGGTAACCGAGAGGCAGTGAGCAATTCGAGGCGATTGCTTTGCGGATATCTGGGGCCCTCTTAAGCTGCCTGTCACAGGTGAAGGAGTCTCAGAATAATTATCACAGTCTGTCTTGCTTTGACACTGTAAGGATTCTGTAGCTGTGAAATAAATTACCTCTATGTTTGCTATGGGATTTGATTATACGAGATAACAAGAAATGGACATGACAATTGCAACTGTTCCTTTTTTAGATGTATTTTCTACTAACATGTCTATATCTCTACATAGGACTTTCCTTTTATTAATTAGTGGTGCATGCTAAGCCAGATATTACTATTGATGGTTACTGGTTTAACTAACTAATATCAAGGTACATTAACATTAAGTTTAAAACTTAGTTGTGTGATACCTTAAACTGTGTGTTAAACATTTGAAGTGTGCTATAAATTTAAAAACTGGTCACACTTATACATTTGTCCTGGCAGACAAAAAAAAAAAAAAAAAAAAAAAACAGTAAGAACACTTCATTAACTGCATAGCAGTGCCTTAGCAACCACCTAACAATGCACTAGCAACCATCTGGAACACCTTAACAATATGCTAGCAACTATTCAGAACACCATCTTAACTGCATAGTGATGTTTTGCAAACACAATAAGAAGACCTTAGTGACTGCATAACAAAGCCTTAGCAACCACCTAGAAACACACTATCAACCATCCAGAACACCTTAGCAACACACTAGCAACTATCAAGAACACCCTCTTGACTGCATAGCGATGGATTATAAACACTATAGTATCTGCACAGCAAATGCCTTAGCAAACAGCTAACAATGCCTTAACAACTATCCAGAACAACTTAGAAACTGGATAGGATCACCCTGGTCACCACCCACAACACCCTATCATTTTAATAAGCTACCAAAGTTTTATTCAAGTGAGACAGGATCTAGAAAAAGGCAAAGAGACAGATATAGAGCTGACACACCTGTTATCTGTGCAGTAAATGTTTGTAGCAAGACAAGGACAATTTCTCTACTGGGCACAATGTAACATTTGAAGACAAGACATATGATACGTCCTCAAGCACTCAAGCTGAATGTCAGTGTAAAAGATCCTTCATTTTCAACCTGGCAGGCCTTCCTCAACTACCTCTCTCCCTCACTTTGCTCTGCAGCATTTAAACTAGCCATATTCTCATGGCTTCTTTGATGCACCGTCTCTTTTAGATTTATAGCTCAGTCAGAGCCAGGTGTAGCACTTGGAACTGGGGTTAAAAGCCCTTTTATTGCACAGTTTTATGAAACCAGGTTGAGGAAACAAGAAACTGAGTTTTGGAGATTAGAGAAGGAGATAACTGTTTGTATTCCTCCTTGAAATTCCAAGGAATAATGGAGGACATTCGCTTTATGGACTCCAAAGGAGGAAAATAGGATATATGAACATCTTCCCCTGCAGGAGTTTGGATCTTGTGAGAGATTGTGTCCTGGGTTAGGAGCTTGACATGAGCGAGAGAAGGAAGCTGCAAGATTGAGAGACTGTGGTTTTACAAGAGAAATATTAAATTGCTGCTGTGTTCTTCCTTTAAGGTTCTTTGAGAACAAAAACAATGGGTCTCATTCACAATAACTGCGTGGATGATTTAATGTTTGTACACACAGGAGAACATCTCATGAAAAATCTCCTCCTAATTCACACGTTCATACACACATGAATTTGTTCTTATAATCATTCTGATGTTAGGGAATTTGGAGTATTCTTTTAATTTTTGTGCTGTAAAACGATTAATCGCATCCAAAATAAAAGTTTGTGTTTACATAATGTGTGTGTGTGTGTGTTTATTATGTATATATGAAGACACACATACAGCATATATTTTGAAAATATTTACATGTATTTACATGTATATATTTACATTCACATAAATTATACCATATATAAATATATTTAATATATAAATGTAACAGTTTTCTTATATATATACCTGCATGTGTGTGCATTTATATAAATAATAAATATACACAGTACACACACATATATTATGTAAACAAAAATGTTTATTTTGAATGTGACTAATAGCAATTAATTGTTTGACAGCACTTTTTTATTTATTTTTGGCATTTTATGCTTTATTACTATAAGACAGGTCAAAGTGGGAGAGAGAGGGAGGGGGTCGCGATTGGGAAAGATCCTCAAATTGTAATTTGAGCTCGGGATGCCCGCAGTGCAATGGTGCTGTATGTCGGCATGCTGCCGACAGTTTGGAGTATTTTAAATGAGCACAGTATGCACAAGGTAAATCATCTGCATAAAACAAACAAAACAAAACAAAAATAATAATAATAATAATAATAGTAATAATTGCGAATTTTTCTCTCACAATTGCGAGTTTACATTTCGCAAATCTGAATTTATTTATTTATTTATTTATTTAATTTTTTTCCAGAATTGCTATATGTAAACTTGCAATTGTGAGAGAAAAAGTCACAATTATCTTTTAAAATGTTTTATCTTGTGGTAGAAACAAGTTTCCATACTTGCTCGATCCTGGAACAATGCCAAGTCCATCATTCTCACCAGTTCTCGCAATCAACATATTTTATACAGACCCAGATTACAGACCTCTCATTAGCCAGCTGTACATATCTGCGTTATTCAAAGAAACCTCACAGCTGAAGATATAACGCAGCTTTTCTCACTCTTTCACTGTATACGATGGAATGTATTTACGTTTAAATTGTTTTATTTAATAATTTTCATTATATAATTTATACATGGATTATATAATACAATGAATGCGACATACTTAAATATAGGCTAATTATAGTCGTGTTAGGATGAAATATAACTTCTTAACACGATACAGAGTAAGTGCTTTTTGTGTACGCGTGGTTTTAATTGTTCTTATATTTGTTTCGTAAATTTAGAATGCATTTTATTACGAGATTTTCAGAAATCGTGATTTGTTCTTCAAATTTTTCATACCCACATTTCACGTGCAAATTTACAAACAAATTTTGACGAACAAAGTAAAAAAGTAAATTAATGTAAATTTGAAGTCATCTTCTTCTTACTGTGTTTTGTGCATCCTAAATGGTAATATATATCTAAAATATATTTTAAATTGGTCCAAAGATCTAGTCAATTCCTGATACATAAAATCAAATCCCAGCTTACATGCATTTCCAAGCAAAACTTTGGTTTTCAGCTAGAAAAGCATCACATTACAGGAGTAAAATGGGTTGTGAATGGCATGTCATGTTGACAAAGTGTGTCTTTGTGTCCATCTTCCGTATATCCCCAAGGGCTGGATTATGGATTGTACCAGTGTCCCGGGGCCTCTGACATCTAGGAATCTCTAAAACCTTAGAAGACTGGCTAGGGACTTTCAAAAGCTAGTATCTCGGCTTCCAAATTCACATTTTCACGAGTTGTCTAACATTAGATGAAGTTCCAAACGTAGGTCTAAGAGGAACCTAATCATTCAGTCCTGTCAATCATCATTACGGTCCTATGCAAGCAGTAGTCAATGCACCATCCCAGCGACAATTCTTCCGGCATCCCTTCATCTTCCCATCTCCTCCTCTAATTCTGTTATTCTTCCTTTATATACTACAGCAAAGGAGGGGTTGAACTCGAAGCTCAAGCTTAGCCTCAGGTTCGAGTCTACTTTGAGGACAGCAATCCAAGTGTTTTTTTGCTTTTGTTTTTGTTTTTTTTTTACCATCAGGACTGGATGGGCAGGCGAACACATGAACCTTTGGCCAAATTTTCTTAGTCTCTTACCACATGATAAGGGCTGCACTAAGGGCAGCATGCCTCCAAAAACATGTACCCATGGGTCCCTTTGGACCTTCTAACTTCTTCAGATTGGAAATAGAATTGACTAGCAAATGCTTTGTTGACTTTGAAAAAGGTTACTTCTTTTATGTTTGACTGATGTGATGTCTCAAGGTTACGACCAAGAAGAGTTCAGCTAAAGAAACACTATAATCAGGACAAAGACGCTGTGCACAAGGAGAGGTTATTAACGTGGGAGTCTAGTGTTGCTGTTGTCAGTCAAGTCATACTTTGGCTGAATGAATAGGAGAGTCTGGCTTACCAAACCACTGTTTTCATCGACCTTATTTAAAGGAATTAAAGCCATTTCTGTTCCACTCCTTCCTTACTTTCTCTTTTCTTTGCTTTCATTACATCCGCCAGCCCCCTCCTGCCTCCAATTATGGACATGCTTTCATCTGTACGCGCAGGAATGAACTGATAGGATCAGGATAATTGAAGAAAGAGCTATTGTCTTGTCCATCTTTCATGGTACTCATGCCACCTCCCTGTTTTAGCCCAGTTTTAAAGGAATAGCTTATCCAAATATGAAAATTCTGTCATGTTGTTCACAATTATGTTTGACTTTCTTTGTGTGTAGAACAATGTTTACAGTGTTTTTTTTTTTTTTTTCAATAAAATAGACTTTTATTGATGATACAACTTATATTGATCCCAGGAGGAAAAGCCTCAAATAGCGATATTCCAGCATACATATAACCTTGTTGATTTACTGTGTTACTGCACAAACTAGGAATTTTTTAAGAAGTTGAGGTTTCACACAACTCTTTGTAGGACAGTGTGGATACACTAGATTAGAATCCGCAGTCTCCTTGTACAACAAAAAAGATTTGAGAAATGAGCTGTTAAAACTTGTCCTATTTATTTTTCCTCTGCGTAACTCACTCTTTGGAGGAGTTGTATTGTTTGACAGAGTGGTCTGGGATTTTGTAAGTATTTTTTCTCTGAGTCGATTGCTTCTCAAAGACAAAAAGGCCGGCGTAAAGCTTCTATGATTAATACTTTCAAACCCCTGTGTTCGGCCCAGTCATTGAAAAAAAAAATCTCTTTTTAAGCCTTCCAATGTTTGATGACTGTGGCTTATTTTTGCCGCAGTTAGTGCCCCATAAATCACGGCTCATGTTTTATAGAGTTAATAGTTGAGCTTTAAGAGACACTGAAGTTAATGAGGCTTAACAACAAATACTAACAATCCTGTAACAGTATACTCTGCCATATTGAACTGACCTCCCCGTGAGATGTTATTTTTAACAAGTTCATGAAATCATAAATCACTTGTTTCTAGACTGGATAAGACCTCTTATATTTAGTAAGAAATGCATGACCACTTGCTAACGGCTAACTGGTCCCAAAAGTGCTTGTGTTGGATTTGTTCAAGATACATTAAGATATGCTCTGCTGTTTTTAGGAGTTCCTCGAAAAGCAGTTACTTGTGTAACGCCAGTGCAGAAATCTGAGTTCCTTGAAGACCCCGGGGGCCTGGGCCTCTCTCAGGATTGCAGCCCCCAAAGGGCCACGGTAATTAGGCCAGGTGGATGGGGTGGCAGCCTGATATAGTGGGGCCTTGTTCCTGCTGCTGTCCACCTATTGTCTGGGTGGATTTCACCCAGGAAATAGATAGGAAGAGGGTGGGCCATAAGTATGAATAATGTAGACATAATAGAAGATTTGGCAATTGGTAGAATCGATTGGAGAAAGGACACAGTGGCCATATGTCCCAGGTAAAGGGTTGACTGAACCTTTTGTTGGCACCAGTAATAATGATGTCATGCCTTTCTTTTTAACAATCAAATCTCCAAGAACATTCTTGCAGAGGGTCAGTAGCTGCTTTTCCATTACCCTTCAAATCGTGCAAATTGAAACTGCAAATTAACAATATGCCCAATGGAAAAAAGGAAAGTCCTTTCATTAGGGTGCAATGTCTTTGAAAGATGCATTTTCACATTTTTCACTCACTTGTAATTAAATACAACATCTACCCAAGTTGATGTCCACACTATTAAAAAAAGGATCTATTCTACTCAAATCAAAAACTGCTCAAATATCTAAGAAAACAGGCTGTGCCGAAACACAAAGATGAGCAAATCTGCCAAAGGGAGAAGTGTGAAGTGAATGGATATATTGTGTATTCCCGTTAGCCATGGTTACTGGCTTTTTCTTTTCGCCTGAAACTGTCTCTTCCTGTCTCTCTCTTTCTCTCTATCTTTCACTCTCTCTGGTGCACTGAGCTGCTGCCGGCAAGATAAGGGCTGGTCTCTCCGAGTTTAGGCTTAACGTAATCCCTCACCCCACCCCCCAAAAAGACAGTGCTTGTGCTCATCCACATGGAGATGGAAAACAGAGGATGTGGGGAGGATGAGGGAGGAAGGATTGTGGGGCACTGCCCCACATTTGGAGTTATTTATTTGAGCATGAAATGACTACAAAGAAATACAACGTGTGGTGGTGCTGGGTAGGGAAATGTCCTATACTCTCTGTGATCACAGACACTAGCTAATCTTTTGACAAGATGAACCCAAAGTGGGAATCCTGGAGCCCTGAGGCCCCTCTACCTGGGAGTGGAGATTTTAGCTAATTCAGAGCTCAGCCTCAGACAATGTGTTTTATTCTACTACATCTATCTTGATTTATTTTCTAACCCCAACAATTCTGACGGTTGTCTTGTTAAAAAGGAATTTTACCCTGGCGTGAAAGAAACCTACATGGTATCACTCAAAACGCCTGCAGTGTGCTGCCTGGTGGTCGTCTGCAAGATATACAGCTAGTTCACGTTTCCCATCCCAGAGTTAACATCAAAAAGCTTTACCTGGGGCTGAATAGTCAATATTTGTGTTACCAGTGCAGAACCTCAGTGCTTAGACTCCCAGTATTCACCACTGAATGTCTGGAGGCATCATGATCCAATAGCATTAGCAAGAAGACACAAAAGGTGAGCTTCAGACTTCTTTTACTTTTGTTATCAAGATGTTTCATGTGATCTGATCACTTCACTTGACAATCTTGTGAGAAGACCAACTGAGACGTTAACAGCTGCAAACGTTTTTTAGGTAAAAGACTGAATATGTAGATTTGCTTACTAATATTAATTTCCTTGTTGTTTTGGGTGTAGCATACAGTGGTAGCACTCAATACAAGACTTGGTCCGAGTCCAAGACACTGGACTCTGGTGCACTTGGACTTCATGTCTTTGACTTGACTCAGTCCTAGTCGAGAATTGACTATGTTGTGTCTATGTCAGAACTATGATGCTGACATATAACAAAGTACATTTACTTAACTAGGACTTTGCCATCTTCTGGTATTGCTCTTGACTTAGACTTGACCTTCTTTATGCCTGCATCTTGACTCAGACTCGACTGAGCTGGTTTCAACTACAACACTAACATAAAGCTTATCTACTGCCCTGTGCTATTCAAGATTGAGTGTTGGAATTTTTTTTTTTAGATTAATTTCCTTGTTGTTTCAGATGTAACATAAAGCAGTGTCATAGTACTCAAGGCTATCCTGAGTCTGAGTCCAAGGCTATGTTTCAGTGGGAATGGCTGGACTCTAACCCAACCATCTTTTTGTTCTCGGTCTTGGCACACCTAGTCAAACCTCAACCTGTACTTGAATGAGCTGGTCTCAATTACAGCACTGACATAAAGCTTATTAACTTATAATGTCGGAAATATGTTTGTCGATATCTTTAAATTATTACATTTCTTCAATCTGCTCCAGATACAGAAGACTTTGGGTGAGCTGATCCACAACCATTTTGGTCTAGTCTCTATTGCTATCAATCCAATATTCTGCTTTCTCATTGGTTGGTTGGCATGTGGGCGTTTTCACAAAAGCTGCTGGGATCTTACAGCATACTGGGTTGAAAAAGTCACTGAAAAAAACACTGGTAAGAGTCAAGGAGTCAATAAAGGATTTAAAATGTTACAATATTAGAGCTATTGAGGGACTATTTGTACTGTTATGCAGTATTATCGGTTAATTTTTCTTAAGCTCTAAATTGACTAAATGTAAACCCACTTTTGAATGGATATAATCCAATCTTCTATTAACACCTTTGTACTTGTTGAGGCAAGCACCTGAAAAATAGTTCTGCATTAAACATTGCTGACCTTGATTTCTCCTTTAAAAAAAGAACATAAAAACATGAAAATCCATTACAACAATGTTACTTATTTAACGTGACATTCTTCTGAAGAAAATGTTATAGGTGTCTATAGTTATTTTTCTTATTGGGATATTAGACCAATACTGCCTATTATCCAATTCACAATTCAAATATTTAGGCCACAATATTGTTCTTATTTTTTTATTTAGTTATTTATTTTTTTTTGATTATGCAGCACACTGCTGGAGCTGCTAAATGAGAAACAACACACATCCAGTCAGTTTGACCCTGACGCGGAAAGAATAATCAATCACACGTTTGATCAAGAGAAGGAGTCGAGGCGGGAAGATGAAAGCATTTTCAAAGAATATATATTATATATATATATATATATATATATATAGATATATATATATATATATATATATATATATATATATAAATACAACAAAAATAGAGAGAATACAACAACACTTGTGACTCAAACAGTTTTCACAAACAGTTAGCAGAGTTCACAAACAGGGTCTTTCTGTCTCTTTGGTAAAATCCAGAGAAGAACGTCAGCTGAAAGACAGACTTGAATTTCCATTCATTTTTTTTCATAGCCGCTTCAAAGAGCCGTCCAGACAAAAGTTCCAATAGTGCAAGTTTATTTATTTATTTACAGATTTCTCTTTTATTCCTCACAAAATCATTGCATTGTTCTTCAAAAAAAAAAGCACCATGTGTGGTCTGCCAAGACTAGTGTGGAAAAAAAAGGAACCGCATTGTGAAGGATGGCACAAAGGATTTTATACAATTGCTTTATATCTTTAAATCGTATTGTATGCTAAAAGAGGTACTTGCCTGAATTAACATAATTGCATTATTATACACACAAAAAATGACAATAAGAATGGAGAGTTGACTAAATATTTGCGATAAAGCAATTGAGAACATTAATCATTCCATCCACATTTCTACAGCATTTAATAACACATTGCCTATTAAGTGATCTATTTAATTTTCTTATCACTTGCTTGTGAACGTGGTTTGACTGCACATTCCTGTTTACATATGCAAGTTTAATATTGCAATAAAATGCACAGCATAAATATTTATGTCTTAGCTTACCTAATTACACCCTGTTGAAATGCTCAATTGCATCTAAAGTACACTACATGCAAAAGAAAAAAAGTGTTTGAGATGAATGTTTGAGATGAATGTTGATAGTCATAGCAAAAAATTCTCGGAAGTCACCTTTGATTTGTAGTGAACAAGTACATGGGAACATGTTGTGTCAAAAAAACATCATGTGCAACATGCATAGTACTGTAGCTGCTTTCACAGTCCATTGCGGAATGTGTCAGATGCAAATACCTGTAGCAGTCTGAATTATCATATCATTGCAGGACAAAGCAATAATAAGGGTTTCAGGGTTCACTTTTATCTTTATTTATCTGCCTTATTTTCATAATGTGATTCCTTGGAAAACAATCAGACATTAAGAATGACACCTTTTAACCTTATCTTATTTAAAGCATCTGTAACGTTATCAGTTACCACAGTGACTGAAAAATTACTTTGACTGATGCTTTGTCTGCATTTACAGTAATGCGGATGGTTACAATGTAATTCTATCAAACAAGCAATATAGATGGCTGAAACGCAGGAATGTTAAACCTTTGGTATTTATTTTCTTGTGAAGACACGGTGCTTATATCTATGATCTGATAATTAGTTTAACTATATTTTTATAAATATTTTAACATATTTTTCTAGCTATTTGTTCTTAATTATCAGTTTTACCTATAAGTAGCAATAATAAAGTTGACTTCATTATTATTCCTCAGTATATCACTTATAAAGCAGGCCTTTGACCTTCAGAGGTAATACAATGTGTATATTTAATATAACATTTCTTTAGAAAAAAATGATTTGAATATATTCATATTTACATTAATATACTGTAATGTCAAATACATTTTTAAATGAACAAATTAACATGCACATTTGCACTGTTCTAAAATTAACAAACTTTAGTACTCAAATCAAATGTTTTTAACAGTAAAACATTAAAAAAAAGATTTTATATAGATAAACATCTCATTCACACACATCATTTTGTTCCCTGTTAATACAAACTAGAACCGGTGCGGTTCCACTTGACATCAGTTGCATCTCAGCGATCCAGGTGATGAATTAAACACATCTGCTGTCTCCCTTAGGGATGAACACCTTGTTTGCTAGCCAACATTTCTTGTCATTACCCAACCAGCTGGCAGGCTAACCATTTCTCAGGCATGTATCTTTCTCTCCCATGTTTACTACTTAGCCTGCCCGCATTCTCCACCAGAATACTCAATCATTGTCAGATGAGACTTTTGATTATAAGAATAAAGTCTGGGGCACATTAAAACTTATTCCGAGCAAGATCCGCCCAGTTTCAACTAGATTAACTAGGTCGCTTTTACTTAGAAAAATGTATTTACTGTCATGTGGTGTGACGAACAAAATAATGTGGTCAAAACAATACACAGAAGAAAACATAAATGAGGCAATTCATCTATAATTCTCCAAAATTCAACCTTTTATTAACAGTACAAATTGTAAAATGTCAAGTGGTGCGACTCTACAACTAATTATATAGATAGATAGAAACTTAGATAGATAGATAGATAGATAGATAGATAGATAGATAGATAGATAGATAGATAGATAGATAGATGATAGACACAACATACCCAGAGAAGATGTGTGTTATTTTAACAAAACTGCTCCACTGCTTATTAACCCTGAAAGTCCCAAAGTTGGAAAAAAGCTGTGAAAAAAATTGTTTCACCATTTATATGTTGTTGTGGGAGGGCTCTAATGCAGAAGACCTTGCCTTGCTTTTTGCGATCAACAATGTCACATAGTCAAACCAACATACAAAAAAAAAAAAAAAAAAAAAAAAAACATCAATAAGGCAATGGATCAACAAGTCCCAAAATTTTATCTTTTTATGACAAGTCAAAGTTATAAAATGTCATGTAAGGGTACTACGCCTCCTCCTGCCCCTAACATCACCACCCGGAAGGGGGTTATTCTAGAACAAGTCACTGCATATAACTACTTGGGCATCTGGTTGGAAACTTCACTTTCTTTCACCATTCACATATCAAAGCTGCAATCAAAGGTCAAAGCCAAGCTTGGTTTCCTTTACAGAAACCGCTCTTCATTCACCACCTCTGCCGGACTTACTCTCATTCAGATGACCATTCTACCCATGTTAGACTATGGAGACACTATATACAGGGTTGCTTGCAAGTCCACTCTTTCAAAACTTGATGCTCTTTATCATTCTGCTATCAGGTTTGCCACAAATGCACCCTTCAATACACACCCCTGTGCTCTAAATTCATCTGTTAACTGGCCCTCCCTTCACAATCGCCGTAAAATTCACTGGTTCACCTTCATTTACAAGACACTTCTCGGCCACTCACCTCCTTACTTAGGTCACCTGCTGCAGCCAAAGCCTGTCACATATAACACTCGGTCCTCACTTCATCTTCAACTAAGCAGTCCCAAAACTAATTCTGCGTTTGGTCTTACATCTTTTCAATCTGCTGCCGCTCGCGATTGGAATGCTCTGCAAAACATTCTCAAACTAGATAAACTAATTCCAATTTCATCCTTCAAAACTAGTATATCATACTTGTTCACGGACATATGCAGTTGCTTCACTACATAATTGTTTTTTTTTTTATTTTATTTTTTAACAGTAAATAGATTGATGATGATGTTTGATGTTTTAAAATGTATTTATGTAAATGCTAACCTGTATGTATTTCTAATGTTCTGTATTTATTTTAGCCCCATTTCCCTTTCCCTAAGTGGTTATTCCACTTGTCAGGCCGCCATTGTAAATAAAAACCTGTTCTTAATGACTTGCCTGTAAAAATAAAGGTTAAAAAAATAAAAAAATAAAATGTGGTGCAACTGAAAACCTAAGCATATTTATGAAATAATAATTCATGAAATGTGACGAATTAATGAATGAATGAATACATAAGTAAAAAAAAAAATATATATATATATATATATATATATATATATATATATATATATATATATATATATATATATATATATATAATTTAATAATATAATAATTAAGATTATTTTTTAGTCTGTTTAGCACAAGATGTGCGTTAGATTTGGACATACATATGCGACCTGATCTCACAGCAATTTGTACATATCTGACAACATAGCTAATTCATACACATTTATACAAACTCACTTGTAAGAAATCAAATGATTTTTGGAAAATCATACATATTTTATGAGGAGGCAAATTCATAGGAATTCGTGTGAAGGACCACACCTAACCCCATCACTAAACATTCCTCTCACATAAACCATACGAATTAGCCACCTCGTAAAATATGTATGAATTGGCCATGAGATAGCATTCAAATATTAGTAAAAAACATGTTAATATAATACTTCTAAGCCAGTAGAGGCATACGGTTCCAGAAAAAGATGTATGTTACCATGTGGTAGGCCTCAAATAAAGGGTCAATTTCCTCCATCAGCCCAATGGCAGAGAATGCTGAGTCTTGCCAGGGTTTCATATCCACAACCCACAAGCTCATTGAAGAGATTTATGCAGAGCTCAGATGGCTATGAGAATCTGTCGCCCGACCGTTTCCCGGTTCCGCTCGCCCCTCTGATCAAGCCCATGCTTGCCTCCCAGAGCTCCAGCGTGACAAATCCCAATCAATATTCATTACCTTGACAGTCTCGCGGCTCGCGCGCCGTACCACTGAAAACATCTGCCAGTGATCTCAAGTTCACACTGCTCAGTGCCATTAGCGTAGCGTCTGGATTCGTGTTCTTACATTTAGCCTTTGCTCCTTCAACAAACGGGATCTTCTCTTCCGATTGGAGGTAAAGAGTGAGAGGCAAATTCCAGCAAACTGTCATATTATATCAGTAATAAGTCTGCGGTTTTGTAAATTATTCATCACCTTACTCGTTAGTTTCTTATTGCCTGACATTGCGTTTTAAAGCCAAGAATGTTTCTGATCTTCTGACAACACGATATCCTCATGGCTTTTGTCAAATAGACAGGAAACATCTTCAGTGATCCGATTATAATGGATGCATTTACACTTGGCTTTTAATGTGGTGAAGATGAGGAAAACTGCTTGTTTTGACTTGTTTGAAATGCTAGGGAAGTTTTGCAAGGTATTTTCTGGGTTCAGTACAAGTACATGTGTATTAGGGCCAGATTTACTAAACAGGGCAAATTATCGTTAGAGTGCAATTTCATAAAAGAGCCCATGGGAGGGGAAAATTCTGCGAGTGATTTACTGATAATGTGCACATTAAAGAAGACAGACACAGCCATATAATTTCCATAATGACCAGCACAATCTACCAAGAGCAGCACATATTACCGCCAGCATGCTTTTTTTGGGTGTTAAGTAATGCCGCAAATATCAGTTATTTGACAAGCGCAAACGTTCGTAAATCGTGTTGCGTGATTCATTTTAATACTATCCTTCCATAAACTTTGCGTCTGAAAGGGAAACTCCTACAAACACATATTCAATAAGGTCATGCACAAAAATAACTGTGGCCACGCCTTTTCAGTGTCAATTCTTCACTGCGCAACTAGTAAATCGCGACTATTTTAATGCCAAAAGGCGGTTTGTGCTGCTAAGATGTTAGTTAATCTGGCCCTTATTATGTTAGTCAACAGATCGAAATAAGTTTACTTTTTAAAGCATCACAAAATAATATTCAATCAGAATAAATCATGTCATCATACATATTATTTATGTATTGTGGTAATAATATCGAAACTGTGAAGATCTTAACATTTATGGATTGGCTTCATTTACTTCCATTGCAAATGCTAATTTAGCAAACACGTACATTTATAATCATGCTTGTTCTCTTTCCAAATGCTGGAACTGCTACTCAGTTATCTTGCACATATGATTTGTAAGTCTTGGAATAGAGGATATGTTTTGCTTCACTGAGCAATGTGAAATGCATTTTTTTGACAGTAAATAAATTGTGCATCTTTGCAGCCAACCTGATTACTATTCATGTTACTCTGCACGAAAACAAAAATCACGATACGGAAATGACAATGACACGTGTTTCACAGACTCATGTTTCCACCTCCACTGCCAAATTCTGTACAATAAACAGTTTGCGACAAGTGAACAGAGTGCTAGGCTTTTCTTTTCTTTTGAAGTTTTTCAATCTGTGAAAGATGCGGGGTAAAATCTGACAGTGAAAACTGGTACAAAACAAGTTCATTAAAATGATCCGTTTAAATGTCAATATGAAATCAAAGCTGAGTGTGTTTGTAGATATTTCTGTGGTGAATGCCATTGCATGTTTACAGTAACAGAATAAACATCAGTCAACATTTAGTAAAAACATGAATTTTAGACCTTGTCATAATACAAAACTGATGTAGGAATGTGCATATTTTTAATCTAACATGCCACTCTTTTGATTTTAACATTTTAAATTAAGTTAGTTAGGTTTGTTTCAATTATTATTTAATTATTTTTATGTATTTTATTTATTTAATAACGAATATAATATATATATATATATATATATATATATATATATATATATATATATATATATATATATATATATATATATATATATATATATATTCATGCCAGGCCAGTAGTTGGTGATGTAACTTTGTAAACTATGCGCCTTCGCACATTTCTATCGACTGAACACGTAATATGCATGTGCATGGCATCACGATTTTCACAGATTCTATTATTATTATTATTAATTATTATTATATAATAATAAAATGATTAAATAAATTATGTTTTCTTTTCATTTTAGTTAACCATTTAGCTATTGTCTTGTGTGTTGTATGTATTCATTTATTAATGAATAGGTTTTAAAAAGCTTTTAAATATTATTACTTAAAGTTTAGTAATAATGATTATTTATTTAAACTTTTTTTATTATCTGACTTGACGACTAGCTAACATTAAATACATTAAAATATCATCATCATCATCATCATCATCTTCTTATTTATTTATGCTTTAGTCTTAGTTAACCCTGGTTAGTGTTTTATTATTTGTTTTTAGATGAAAGTTTTGATATTTTTGGACAGTATATGGGATGTTATATCTGACTGTTTGCTTTTTACCTGAACAGTGTCTGTCAGTAAAGATAAATATATAATCTCTGAGCAGAGTGTATCATGCATGTGTCCAGCTGACTGGTAAGGTCACTGCCATTGTGCTCAAATATGTACAGCAAACATGAAATCTCAGCCAGAGTCAATTCATATGCATTCTCAGGCCAATAACTCTTTAACCTTGGACCATATGCAGCCTCTGCAGATTTGTGGCCGTTTGGTCTATTGGTAAAGTGATGAACTGGCATTGGCATTAGCCTGGAATTCCCCACAGAGCGCGTCCAAACCCCCAAGCTGTCCGACGTCTGCATGTTTATTTGTGCATGAAAGGCTGGATATGTGTAAACCTGTCAGAGATTTTCCGCCAAGAACTCCCAAGGTGAGAGCGAGTGACCTCCACCAACTGTCCCTGACATAACTCCTGCTCGCATCTTTATCATCTCTTCTGTCCAGCTGAAGGGGTCCAATTCCGCCCGCTTTATTATTGCTGAATATATGCAGAAACAACTGTAAGTGTATTATTATAAGTAACTAGATCATTTGTAGGTTAATTTTCCTCAAATCTGTAACACAGATTCACTTTTTTTGGTCCAAATCAATCAATCAATCAATCAATCAATCAATCAATCAATCTGCACTTATACAGTACATATATGAATACACTTTCTGTATGATAAAAAAAAAACACTTTTGCAAATTGTCAACTGTTCTGATATCAAACTAAAAAAAAAAAAAAAAAATATATAATATATATATATATATATATATATATATATATATATATATATATATATATATATATATATATATATATATATATATATATATATACAAGAGTTTAGAGGGTATTTTTTTCTTTTCATCTTTTATAATGCATATTAAAGTTCATAAATGCAGCGCTGCTTCGTTTACAGCAGAAACCAAGGAAACGCTTTAAGCGCCACCTGCTGGCAGAGAGTGAATCTGCGCATTCAGCTCGTCCGCTGTTTCATGCAGATATTTTTATGTATTGTTTCAAAACTGAAGTCAAACCATTCTGTTTTTGCTCCAAAATTTCTAAATTGTACAATCTAATTTAAATTAAAAACTGCTCATGTTGCATGTACGCAGCATCTTTGTTTGGATCATGATTAAAATGCAGTGGTTGCCTCTAATTTTAAATGGAAAGAGCACAGACAAAGCCTTATTTTGTTTATATGAAGAGATTTATTTTATTTGTGTTACTTATTTATTTGATTTGGGGATTGTTTTAAAATTTCAATTTAGTTTTGTTATTTACATTTACATTCTATTTAAATTTTGACATTTAGCAGACGCTTTTATCCAAAGCTACATACAAATGAGGACAAAAGAGTGCTATATTATAGTGTAATTTCACAAAGAAATGTACAGCATTTTGTCCATAATTTGTCTTAAATATAATTTTGTTCAAAAATAAAAATACAAATCATGAATCGAATCAAACCGTGAAATCAAAATCGTGAATCGAATCGAATCGTGATTTAACTTTATTGTTAAAATGCAGTGTAGCTCTTTAACTATGTAAATAAATAAATAAATAAATACATAAATATCTTAGCTACTCTGTACCTTAATTGAATTGTTTTCAATCTTACATAATCTTATATAAATTTATATCTTGGTAAGCTACAGTTTCCAAAAAAATCATCTACCAAAAACAGTTAAATGTTTCAATTGTTGTTAATTTATGTGCGCTAAGAAAGAATGACTCTCTCTCTCTCTCGTATGTCTTGAAGACATGTACAGGACTTTATCATAAAACGTAAAGTTTGCCCCCACTCCCCCTGAGCACAGTAACATGTTCAGACAGGCTTACTGGATTCAGATGTTTTGCAATAAGCGGCTGTTTTCTCGGATAATTAGGCTGTCAGGCCCACATTGCACAGACTTCCGACAGTTTTAACTTTTGAAACATCAAAGAGCCGATAGCGGTAAATGAGGTGCATCCAGTCCTGTTTAGTGAAACTCTTCAGGTCGCATGGCAAGATCACTGCGTTTCCCTTCAAGATTTCAGAATGTCTTAAAACAGCAAATAAGATGAAACAAGTTATGCTCAGGAAAAAAAAATAATAATACAAAAAAGTATGTCTGCAAATATACATTGTTTAATCTTAATAAAGTTCCAATACAGCTGAGGTTTAAAAGTAAAAAAAAAAAAAGCTAGCATCTAGCCTGTGTTTGCATCCAGATTTATACAACGTACATAGTATTTTTCACTTTTAAGCATACTTAAGGATATGCGTACAGTATGCATGACATAAATATGGTCATTAGCACATTGTCCATACCCCAATTTTGCAGGTATGCTTGGCTCACATTTTTGTTGCACTAATTTGTTTGTCCACAAGGTGAGAATAAATAATAATAATAATAATAATAATTTGGGTAGAACAATTAATTTTAATTGCACAGTGAATGAGCAAGAGGTAATCATGTATCACGAAAATCCTGTTTCTAATAAAAAAAAAAAAATCACATTTATCTTCATATACTTTTTTTTAATTGGAAATATCTTTGTACTCTCTGAAATACTTGTAGCTGTAAAGAGATTTTAATTGGGGAAATGACTGATAAACGTGTGGGCGGTAGATAATGAGGTTTAAAGAAATGATATGGTGCAAATAACGGCCGTCTGACACAAGATTATGATGTTGGTTTATGAGGGCAGTCTAATGATCAGTTTCAATGAATCGAATGAAAGCTATTACAGCCAAAACAGTCTCATCGCAGATGTATTAATGTCCAGGAGAGAATAAATAACAAGCAAAGGTGCGTGGTTAAGTGTGTAATTATCCCACTCCAACATTAATCCATTTTCTATCTACCATTTTTTTGAAATCGCTAATTTGATAAAGCTATTGGCGCCATGAATATTGACACAATTGGCCTAACTGGATGTGGAGCGCTGAGTCCCTCGAAGGCCATTATGAGGAATGGACAGCTGGTCCCTGGCTCGGGCCGGCCAGAATCAATCTCTAGTAAACAAGGCTGTTCTGTTGGGTGGGGAGGAGGGGTAATTGAGTTTTCTGTCATGCTATGGCGGCAGAACAGGGACTCCATCAGAGGGAGCAGTTGGCTGCCCCGTATCCTGCCGGGCACCAGAACCCACCATTATGGTGTCATCTCAATTGCCTTTTCAATTTCTCCATGAAAAATTGGATTTGATGTAATCTTGCTAACTGTACTTAAGTGCATTATAGATGCATTTAATCTTTATTTTCCCATGGATTTATGCAGGATGAGACGTACAGGGAAGCTTTGCGTTTGGCACTGTCACATATGCAGTGGACAGAAATGTCTAAAGAAAATAAGTATAGAATTCATATAGTAAAATTATTAGTAGAAATCTGAATAAATGTAATTATGCATTGTGATATTATTATGAACTAATTATAACGTTATATTGATTGTTTAACTATTGTTTTATTAATATTGTTTAATAAATGAATGAATGAATAGCCAAGAGTTTGGAAGAAGTAGTAATTTGTAATTGTTTTTTTTTTTTAAATAAATCTATTTTGCTCACCAAGACTGCATTTATTTCAATATATATGTATATACACATATACATATACATATATAATACAGCAATAAGAGTTATGTTGTAAAATATTATTTACATATTCCAAGCTGTTTTCAATGTGAATATATTGTAAAACATTATTTATTCCTGTGATCAAAGTTGAATTTTCAGCATCAGTAATCCAGTATTCCTTATCATATGTTTCTTCAGAAATCATTGCTGTATTTTGATTAAATAAATGCAGGCTTTGTGAGCATAAGACACTTCTTTCAAGCAATAATAATAATAATAATAATAATAATAATAATAATAATAATAATAATAATAATTTAAAAAATCCAAATTACTCCACGTACGTTTGCACTTTTTTACAATCTAGAAGAACTCATTCAGTTTCACTATCTCCAGACATTTGCCATGTAGTGTATATGACATTATACTGACCACCAGCAGCTCTGTTTTTCTGAACTGAGTCGTCAGTATACTACCATTCAAAAAATGCAATTCAACTGCCCTTTATAAAAGAAAATAGTCCCTTCTTAACCTTCAAAGACATACAGCAAGCCACCTGGACGTTTCAAGATACTTCTTTCATGTATAATTGCACAACGCTTAAGAAGATCCAGGGGAAAAAGTGGGCAGCACATACACGTCTGCAGGAAAAATGACAGCAAATTGGTGCGTGTCAGAACGCCAGCACACAAAGAAAGTAAATCAATATAGAGTAATGAAGTGAAGAAAGAACACTTTAAACAAACTGAGCATTTTGACAGCGATTGAGTGGCTCCGTGACCTTTTATCTGTGTAATCTAAGCTGGCTTTCGCGCCCCGTTCCTGACTGCTGGCTGAATGCTTATGAAAGCCAGGCTTCGTCTAAAGCCCCGAAACCAGTGAGGTCCTTGAAAATCTCCTAAATCTGGCTGTCAAGGGTAAAAGCTTCAAGTCATTTAGATATAAAGAGTGCAGATTCACACAGTCCTGTTTTTAATGTTCTTCCTCTTGTTCCTGCCCCCTTCAGTACCTGTCTGTAATTGTGTTGGGTGAAATAGGGAAGATGGCGTTTGGCATAAACGAGATTGGTGTCTCGCTTGGGACTAGCACTGCGATAATTGACTTGGAAACGGTGTCTCTGTCACGTACGGCTCCCCATCTGTGCTGTGGGCTGTAAGTACCTGAGAGCCCGTGTCAGGGGCCGGCATTGGGATCGAGGGGCCGCCACCATTAAGTCACAATGGCACTTCAGCTGTCCTGCGCCAAGCAAGTGCTGGATAGGATGGTCTGTTTTTGGCTGGCAGGGCCGCTGGGACGTACCCTGCTGCCTATGCCAGACGCGGTTGGAGAGACGGGGCCCGGATCTGTTTGCTGGCCCTTTAATAATCAGCCGAGGCTGTGCCAGTGATGCTGCCTTCAGTGCTGCATGGATATTAGTGTGTCGTGAGATGTCAGATATCAGAAATGAGACTTTGCATTCAACAGTAAAAACGGTAATTGTATCTCCAAATTATGACTTCATAAATAAATAAATAAATAAAAATGCTGAAATATTAGTAATATGTATTAAGATTTTAGTAATATATATATAATAATTAAATTCACAATATGGATTAAATCATAGCTAGTGTTACTTGGTAACATGGTGTGAAACATAGCAGATGTTTTCTTATCAAGTCGGTTTTGCTTTCAGTTGTAGGTTGCCAGTATAATATGTGGAGAATCCAGAAAAATAACCACCCTGCTAAATTTCAAACCCCACTGTCAGAACCTGCTGCAAAAATAGAAGCACCACTGATGGATATGGAAACCTCTATAAAAAGGAATTCTCTAAAACAAAGGTCAAAATCAATTGCGCTCATATGAGAAATAGAAAAAAAAAAAAAAAAAAAAAAAACAGCAGCCTCCTATTATAGGATGCATTTCATTGTGGAGGTAGGCTATTCTGAGAAAAGTAGTGAGCGGAATGTAAATAAAGAAGAAGGGGAGGTGTGGACCAATCATAAAGAGTGACATTTTGAGGAAAAACAACAAAATAGCCCATGCCAGAAACATACTCTATATAATGCAGACGCAAATTATTTGTCAGTATGTTGCAAGCACACAGACGTCCATACTCAAGGAGGCGATAGAGTTTCTGAAGTTTTCTGTGCCAGATGTTATTATTCAAATAGCTAGTACCACCATAAAAGAAGAAAATGTCCACATTGACAGTAGAAGACAATTTATGCTAATGTCTAGTTTAGTGCCCATAGTGGTGACACTGATAATGCAATGCATACATGTAAACTGCATTGTGACACATTTATAAATTTCTAAACATGTAATATCAAGCTTGTTACGCTTGTTACAGTCTTGTTTTACCTTCCGAGTTGGGAATGCTTCTTTGAAACTAGCTATTCAAGCTACAAGCTAAATGAAATTAGTTATTCCGCATTCAATCTGATGTGTCTAAAGCTTTATTCATTAAAACACTAACAATGATTAAATGAGAAATTCTATGGAATAACAGGAAAAAATAAATAAAAATGTTATACTGATTCGTTAAAAAAGCACAAGGAATGAATCTGTGTTTTCACACTTTTTTTTTTGAGTAAACAATTTGTGAATGACAGCTGACAGAAAATATGTGAATCTGATTTGTTATTTGCAGAATTCCTAAATACTTAGAAATCTATAAGTAGATTTGTATAAACATAAATTTTAATAAATAATATTGAAAATATCAGATTCCAGATAAATCGATCGCGCCATCCGGATGGAGTGAATTTGATTGTGGTTGGATGAGAAGTATGAACATATACCATTCCGACACCCTATTGGTTTGTACGCGATCCATCGCACCTGCACATGACACAAATTACATCACACTCCTGCAAGGCGATCGCCTCAGAATCAGTCCCCTTAAATTTTCATATGAAAACCGGCGGCAGAGACCGGTATACTCTCCGTCTTTCAGCGCGCTCTTCAATCCGCAGACCGCGAGCGGAGCAGCGCGAGCGCATTTAAACAGAAACAGAGGACACAAGGTGTGTGTTTATCGATAGATTGTTAGAATATCTGTATCGGTGCAGTTCTTTGTCATAAATACAGTTTACAAAAGGTCACGAGGGAGCAGTCGGTTTCTGTAAAGTTTTCGCTCGTCACCGCTCATCACACCACAGCTGTTTCCTCCAGAGACAATCTAGCCCTTAACACATATAAACGAACGCATACTTCAATTGTACTTATTTAAATATACTTAATTTAATCATACGTACTTTATACATACACTACTGTGCAAAAGTCTATTTTCAAACAAAAGAATGGTGTTCGGACAGTTATTTATATATTTTGCTGTAGTGTGTCAGTAGAAAATATCAGTTTACATTTCCAAACATTCATTTTGCCATTGTCAGACTGCTTGTACATTCAAAATCGTACTAGATTATTATTAAAATTAATGGCAAACTGATATTTCCTTCTGACACACTACAGCAAAAGATATAAATTACTGGCTTTAAAACCCTTTTTTGGGGGTGAAAATACTAATGTGCCTAAGACTTTTGCACAGTACTGTACTTTACAAACGACATTGTTGCTACTTTATAAAGAATGACCATACAGTCATTCACAGAACTGATTAAAGACAGTGACAGACAGCACTCGTTTTACCTAAATATCAGAGTGATTGACAGAGATACAGTACAAACATTATGTGGGGTTTTGTATTAAATAATGACCCAGATCATGAAATACATTTATTAGCCTTAGAGTAAGGGAAGCACAATTTGGAAAGGAGAGCATCCAATAAGAGTGTGAAAGCTGTGGATTTATTTTAAATATTTGTAATGTTCTTTAATGTTATGCATAGTTTTTTTTGTGGCTCTTTTTTTTTTTAAGTATCGGTTCAGGCACCGTTTAGGCACCGGTACCGTTTAAAAAGTATCAGAATGGCACCGGACCCTACTTAAAAGTTATTATTTCTCAACTACTGCCTCATTTACCAAATGGGTGCTTTCTCTTCTCCCTCCGCAAATTAAGCTACTGTAGGTAGTTTGGTAGCGAGACGTTTGAATAAATTAGCATTTGCGATTGACAACGTGATTGACAATGTTGGGATAAGTATGCTATACCAACTTTGTAACTCGTTACCCCACCAACACTGGACATAGCAGACGTACTGTATGTAGCGAATACAGGAAGCTATCAATCAAGAAGGTATTAGGATTATGAGTTAATTTTCATTTTTATTTTTGATTAATCACTTGGATTAATCATTCATTTTGACAGCACTAATGTTTATTGTAAATAGAGAACCATACAAGGGTAATTGTTACTAAGCCTGCCCTGAGTACAACAATTTTCTTGTCTATTGCCCTCGCAGATTCCTGCTGCTATGTTTGGATGTACATTTACAGTCCATTAAAGGTTATTGATGACATTCCTCTGAAGTTTGACTTTTTGCACCATTACAATACTTATAGGCAACTAGTCATCATATCTCTAGTTCTTTAATGTATTTGCATTATACTAAAGTGCGTTCATTTTCAATGGGCATATATGCGGCTGAAACAGGTAGCCTAGTGCATCCCAAATTTTTCAAAATGAACATTTTAATATAACATTATAGTCATTATAGCCTATGTCCTTTAGAAAAATGTTTTTTGAGGAGGTGGGGGTAGTGCACAATAGGCCCCTGTGGCGCGGCTAAGCTTTTTTTCTTAATGGCATTTTTTTTTCCTTACATTACTTTTACTTTTATACTTTAAGTAGTTTTGAAACCAGTACTTTTACACTTTTACTTGAGTAAAAAGCTTGAGTTGATACTTCAACTTCTACAAAAGTCTTTTTAAACCCTAGTATCTATACTTCTACTTGAGTAATGAATGTGAATACTTTTGACACCAGTGCATGAGATGAAGTCAGAACTGCGAGAAAAAAGTTCAAAGATCAACTCAGAATTGCAAGGAAAAGTCACAAGGTGAATTTGAATTGTGAGAAAAAAGTTGCGAGATGATTTAGAATTGTGAGAAATAAAAGTTGTGAGATAAACTTAGAATTATTTATTTATTTATTTTTTTTGTGAGAAAGATAACAAAAGTATCTTGTATACTGCTACAAGAAAACAAAAACAACCTTATCCTCCCTAAAAAAAAAAAAACCGAGTGCTCCAACTAATAAGACCTTCCTGGGGCTTAAAGGAGAAGTAAAAAAAAAAAAGAGCAAAAAGGTCAGCATAGACTCTGTTAGTACACCTTTAAGTCTTCAAGGGAGGGAATCCATTTAACTGCAATGATTTCCTTTTGATGAGGTGGAGCACCAGGAGGTAATAATCCTGTCAAGAATAAAGAAGGTGCTGCTGGCAACATTCATTGTGAGCTTTACGTCTTAGCATCATTAAAAGTGCAGCATGTCAACAGAAAGGAGTTTCGTCTTTTCTTGACTCCATTATTTCCTGACTCCAAAGCCAGTAAATAATGTCAGAGCAACGAATATAAGGACCACATGGCCAGTGAGCACCATCTGTCCTTATGCTTGGTTATCTTCAATCCTTGTTGCATGAAAAAAAATAATAAAAAAATACTTACAAACGATTACATATCTCAGTTTTATATTGTTTTATGCAATGTTAACATTGCAAAATAGAAGTGAAAGGTTTGTATAAAACACTTGACTTTGCTCCACACATGGACTGCAGGAAACCATCCCCATTCCTGCTGATTTATTCACTTCTAGATAACCGTGAATAAGTGGTAGTGATCTTTCTGCCATGATTAATGGATAAAGACCGTTGACCGTTCAGAAGCAAGTCAGGACTTAAACACTGGTGTCTGGCAGACAGTAGCATTGATCACTCAAAACCTCTTTGATTTCCACAGCTTCATTTTGAGGTAAACACTCACTCCAACCAAACAGACCCACTCTAGGGTCTTACATGGAATTAATTATAAATAGAAACTGCATTAATTGCATAATGCTTAGTTTCATAAGGAGACAAAAGGAAGAGCTTGACCTCCCTTGTGAAAAAGAAGTGTGCTTAAAAGTACTGATAGTACTGTACTGTAATAATAATAGTAATGTAGAGTACATCAAATCTCATAATGTATACACAATTAAGTTAATAAAGCACTTAATAACGATGTGAAATGTGATTGTTTGGTGTGTCTAAATCATATAAAGTGAATAAACTAACCTTTTTTTACATGAACCACAATATGCATGCTTACATCTGTATCCTCAGTTAAGTGACCACTATTTTGGAGTTATTTTGAGTTGGAGTGACCATCAGGTGTCTGAAAGTGAGTTTTGATTGAGTCATCTGTGGATCTGTGCTGCTCGGGCTGTGAACCGTTTCAGAAGCTTCAGTCCGATTTGAAGCAGTTCATCCAGTTCACTAAAAAAAAGAATCATTTGTGAACCAGACATTACTCCAGACTGTTTGCCTGATTGTTCTGGATTACAGTTTCTTGCACCGACTGATTGTTTCGCTTCATAAGACCTCAATATGTCATCAAGAGCCACAGGTATTCATTTTTTTCTTGCCTGGATTTGCTTTTTTGATTTGATTTGATTTGAAGTGACTGACTTGCACTTTATGATTTAAAAAGGAGCACGAAAAAGTCACATATGTCATAATTTTCATTAAAAATACTTTTTTCCAAGTATGCTTTTCACAAAAGTTTTCAACGTTTTTACGAAGATGAACTCAACTTTTAAGGCCTTTCCACACTGAGCGTGAAAAAGCTAAACAAATATCGGACGCGATGACGTGCTGGAATAAAGAAACAGATTCCTATGGATGCTTCCACATAGACTGTGAACATTTGCGCACCGAAAATGCTAATGTTTTTTTTTTTTTCAAACCAGTCTGACGAATCTGCTCAGTTTTGCAAAGCAAAAACACGGGCTCCCCCATAAAATTTGAGCATTAAATCAAGTGGCCAGAACAACTGCTATTACCCAAAAGGTCAACGCGGTGGCGCTAAAAGCTCAGAAGACTGTATTGGACACAAGCATATAAACACCGAAGCAGAAAGCACCGTTCGTCTGCAATTCGCCTCGCTTTTACGCATCATGCTCAGTGTGAAACAGACTTTAAACGTACCGCAAATAAGGGTCTCAAACTTTATGCCTGATTTTTTTGATAGATAATAATGCGCAAGTTCCATTTTGAGAGTTGATTCCTCTGATATTAGTGCAGGAAATGTGGAAAATGTCTGATTATAGTCCATTAAATGGCACATGAAAAATAGCTTGGCCACGAGACAGAGATTTGGCATGCTTTACTGGACAAGGTGATTTGGACCAGTGGTGGGTGGGCATGATGCAGAGATGAAGTGTGGGGGAGGATTTTTGGGTTCTAATTACCAGCAAGTGAGCAGTGTGCAAACAACGGCCTCCGAATGAATTGTTGGCAGGACTGACCAGTGGAAGAAGATTGATAGGAGTGCTTTAAGAGGGATGCTGCAAATTAAGGCCCTTTCAAATCATCCTTTTCTCTTCACGATTGCTTCGCCTCCTTCCGTACCAATCCCTCTGAAGGACTTCCTTTACAAAAAGCTGTCAGTCTCTAAAAAAATAAGAGAGAGCACTTGCAAAAGGGCAGAGTGGGTGAGGGGTCAGAGGTTAACTGCCGCTCTGTTGGATGAATGGAACTTTGACAACAAGTTTTAAAGCTTGTGTACTGGAAAAACAAAGAAAAATGAGGAGGTCAGATGGTGGACAGGAAAGCAAGAGAGTTTCCCATTACTTTAATTAAAGAAATACTGTACAAAAAATGTTCAATTGGAAATATTAATCCTTAAAATGATGACAGAATGGTACTGTAGTTCACAAGTCATTTTGCTTCCCTCAAATCCGAGGCAAAAAAAAGAGGGTGAATATGAGGAAATTTTAGGATCAATGAAAAATATGTGTTCAAGAGAATACAAAATGTGTGTTGTTTTGTTAGGTTTTGGAATAAGATTAATTGATGATTAAAGAATGTTAAAGTAAATGGAATTCATCTAGATTTCATGTTGAATTATGTAAGTTTTTGGATAATGGTTGTGGTCTTCAACAAGGCCCTTGTTTTCAACGCAATCAATCTTTTTATCTATTCCCACCAAGTAGCTTAACCCCTCACACTTGAGATGTTTTATTGATGTCACATTCTCCGGCCGCAGAGCACAACTGTACGCGATGTCCCTCTGTTTGTCTCCTGACCTCATTCTGACTCTACCTTTGCATTTGTCAAAGAAGAGCCCAGAGGCATTGAGAGATGCAAAGGGGCTACAGGGGTCTGTAGAATAATCATCAATAACCCGCTTAAAGACAGAGAGTAAAAGGCGGGTGGACGGTGTTGCCGATGGATGGGAGAAGAACTTCGGGGGAGGAGGGGGAACCATTTCCCTAAAAAGCCCTTGTGCTATTTCGAAAGCCGTTTCCACAGGCTTTAGTAATTCATGGCCAGACTTCGGCGAGAAAAAGACACATTTATCACCTGGACAAGACAGTGGTGCTGCTTGGGTAAGAAGGATGAGTATCCCAGGTGGAGTAATGGGAGATTGTCATGGTGCGTGTACACACGAGCATCTCTGGCTTTCGCGTTTTAAGATGGGTGATGTGCGAATGAGATCTATGTCTGGCCAATGTGTGGGAACTAAAAACAGCTGTTTTCCAAGAGTTGATGAGGCAGGCATTGCTTTAGCAGAGACTCTTTTTTTTTCCCAAAAGGGCTTTCGGGAGGGACGTTGCGCTTATCACCTTTGAGATGTGGTTTCCAATGTAAACAGTGGCCATGTAATGTATCTACAACCAAGAGTTCTTAAAAATAAAGGTGTTTTGCAGTGATGTAAAAGAACTGTTTTGGATTCCCAAAAGAACCTTCAGTGAACCATTATTTCAGTGAACCATTAGGTATTTTTGCAATGATGTCATGAGCCATGTTTGGTTCCACAAAGAACCTTTAGTTAAAGGTCAGTTCTTATAAGAACCATTTTTAATAGTCTGAAGAACATTTGAATGATCTAAAGAACATTTAATTGATCTAACAAACCTTTTTTTCACTATAAAGAACCTTTTGTCCAATGGAAAGATGCCATTGATGTTAAAGCTCTTCATGAAACCATATACAGCAGTAAAAACAGAGATTCTTTATTTGCATCAGTGGTTTCATGAAGAACCTTTAACATCCATGGAAACGTTCCAATATACAAAAGGTTCTTTTTAGTAGAAAAAAAAAAAAGTTCCTTTATTGTATTAAAATGTTTTTGACACTAAGATAAAATGGTTATTTTAAGAACTGATCACATAAAGGTTCTTTGGGGAACCACAAATGGTTCTTTTATTACTCTTAAAAATAGAAGTTCTAAAAGGAACCAAGGTTCCAGAAGAACCAAGTTTTCAGAGTGATTCCTCAGAAGAAATGTTTTGGGTTCCCCAAACAACCTTTCAGTGAACAGTTATTAAAAGAACATCTTAACAAGCTGAAGATAGAGGAAAGATCCCATGGATGTTAAAGGTCATTCATGGAACTATCAATGCCAATAAAGAACCTTGTTCTTTGGCTTTTGGGGAACCAAAAAGTGTTGTTTTTTTTTTTGTTTTGTTTTTTTGCACTGTTTGAAATAATCCCTTCTAGAAACTACATTTTAAGAGTGTAGAACCTCTTGTGCAATGGGAAGGTTCTATGGATGTTAAAGGAAATCACAAATGCCAATAAGGGACCTTTTTTTATCTCAATGTGAAGAATTCTAAACTATCTAAAGAACCTTTTCCACTATAAAGATCCTGCATTGGAAAGGTTCCATAGATGTTAAAAGTTAAAGGTTCTTCATAGAACCACCGATGCCAATAAAATTCTAAAAAAGATGTAGCAATCATCCCATTTCTTTCAAAATTTTAGAAAATTTTCTCCAGTTTTTGGAAGAAACCAAATAGAACAACATGCAATTCATAAATGACAATCCAACTAGTGAATATTTCCCAACATTCACCAATCCTCAAATCGGAAATGCCTGCTGGATGAATGTTACATCATATAATTAATATTCTTGAGTAGAGCTGATGAATATCATAATCTGTCACCCACTTTTTACAATGTCAAGGTCTCAGTGTATCCAAGCTCTCGTGACGTACCAAATGCACATTGGGAATTTGTATGCCATATTCAGACTTGGTTTCACCCTTTGAATTCTTGTGTGACCCGCACTATTCCCAGACATGCAATCCATTTCTTTGGAAGCAGATGATGTTAAATCCCATTGGGATTAGATTCATTTCTTTTCAGTTATAGCTCTTGATTCTTTGCTCAGTGCCTGTCGAATGTGAAAAGCATTTTGGGAGAATGTGTCTGCAGCAATTGTCTCCAATTGGATGGATCAGGACTAAGAGCCATTTAGGCCTAAACCAGCGTTAAACACATTGAAATTAGGAACACATTGGGAAGTCACGGACAACTGCTTGCACGCATGGAAAAATGTAAGGGGTTGGTCAGGATGTGGACATTATTTTTGCCTTGTTTTTTCAATGATACATAACATGTCTATTTCAAATAAATGCTGTTCTTTGTTTTTTAGAACTTTCTATTCATCAAAAAATCCTGTAAAGAATGTGTCTATAAAAGGAAATGTATTGACTAAAGCAAAAATAATACTAATCAAAGCATTTCCCTGCAGGAAAAAAAATGGGAAAAAAAGGGAAAAAAAAAAAAAAAATAATTGTTGTTATTATAATTTATTTTGTTGTTTTTTTTTGTTTGATGTAATTATTCTAACCCACAACTTCAGTATCATCATCTGTTATTTGAACAAACAAACGGAGAACAACCATCTATTCTTTTCCTGACAACTTACTGTATACAGCAAATTATGTGATTCAGAAAGGAACAAAAGGTGGATTAAAGATGAGATACTCCAAAAAGAATGAAAAATGGAAGCTATAAATACAGTTTTTGGTACACACCACCAAACACAACAACAGCACACACAAAAAAAGCACACAAATCGCCAATTAAAGGCCAGGTCTTGGCCTGTCTTGCTGGCAGTGCAGTGTTAACTTAATGCAGCGTGAAAAAATCATTATGCTGCACCACAGATGGGGCCAGTCAAGCAGAGGGACCCTTGTGCTCCTCTCAGATGGACATTTGACCATGAACCCTGCTAAAGAGACCATAGCTGCAAGAATTACTGTGCAAACCTGACTAAAGATACCACTGAGAATTCATGGGCTAATATAGATAACAAGCAGTTGGGCATTTAATCAGACCATCTTTATACAGTTTGTACTTAAAATGTACTGCTGAATGTACTGACAAGCATTTACGATAAACTAAAATTTACTTTGATATAATTCTGGTTGTTTTTAATGGCTGTGTAGTTTTGAATAACCTTTAAGACTATAAACGTTTGCTGACTTCTTTAAAAACTTCTTAAAAAAGTTTTGCAGATGTGATGTCCTTGATAACCTTTCCACCTCACTGGCCTTGGGGGCCCAATCATCAAAGGATATGTAAACATGTTTTAAGGCACTATAAAACTCAAGAAAGGTAAAGCACATGCTTTCTACCATTTTACAGTTTTATTACAGCGCAGGAAGCATGTTCCATTTGAGCTTTTAAATACAACTAAGTGCTTGAGAGTGGATAGTAATGGACTAAGTCAGTCGAGAGAGTTACACACCAAAAAAATAAAAAAATGAAATAAAATAAAAAATACTAGAAATCAGATATGACGAAACTTAAAGGTGGGTTTAAATATATATCAAGTGGTAGAGCATTGCGTTACAAAGTGCAAGGTTGGGGGTTCGATTCCCCGGGATATATATATATATATATGGCTGCTGTAACTTTGAGGGTCAAAAAAGCAAAAAGAGGCAACACACACAAAAGAATACCCATTACGTCTGAAGATATATTGGGGTGAAACAAGAAGTTGGTGCGAGAAATTGAACATTATTTACAACATTATTACGTGTAATCCAGAGCCTCAGGCAAACAGGGCAATATGATTGTTTTCCATTAGTTTCAGTGAAATGGTTCAAATTAGTGCTGTCAAACGATTAATCGCGATTGATCCCATCCGAAATAAAAAAATTTATTTACATAATATTAGGCACAGTATATATATATATATATATATATAATATATATATATATATATATAATATATATATATATAAAATATAGGAATATTAATACGTAAAACGTAAAAACAAATATTTTCAAAATATATACTGTGTGTATGTATTTATATATACATAATAAATATGTAAACAAAAACTATCCTTCCTCAGCTCTCCTTTTTACATAAACCCTGAGAAACCAAAAAAGCATTCATTTGTCCCTTCATTCAAGTGTTCGGTTTGCATCAGCAGCTCATCGGTCTTCTGTCCAAGTCGAACTGTTTGCTCAGTTTAGTGACTACCGCTATTTTGGTCCATTTCAATTCAGAATGACTATCAGGTAGCCAAAAGTGAGTTTTGATTGAGTAACTACTTGTAGATCTGTGCTGCTCGACTGAAATCTGTTTAGACGCTTTAGTCCGATTTGATGAACTGGTTCCACTAGCTTGCTTAAAAGAACTGATTCAAAGAATGATTCATTTATGAAACCAACATCTCCTTAAAGAGGCTCTGGATTACAATGTTGTAAATAATGTTCAGTTTCTTGCACAGACCGATTGTTTCGCTTCATAAGACCTCAACATATCATCAGGAGCCACGGGGACTAATTTAGTGTTGCCTGTATGTGCTTTTTTGACTCTCAAAGTGCCACTGACTTGCATTTTATGAATCACCATGTTTCAGCTAAAAATTTTCTTTACTGTTCTACCAAAGAAAAAAGTCACCTACAGGCGAGGGCGAGCAAATTAAGATCTTTTTTTTTTTTTTTTTTTTTGGTGAACTGTCTCTTTAAGTGTGCCTTTTTTGCTTTTGCTTTTTTTGTTATTACTTTTAATGAAAAATGTTTGAAGTCTACTGTCGAATGTACTGACAAGCATTTCTAGTAAACTAAAATATACTTGTATATTGTGCCTTAGCAAATACCACTAAAGGAATTTGCAATTGATTCGCTGTATAGCATCCTAGAATCATGTTTCACAGCAAAGTGCTTATATTCTCATCATATCTCTGCCTCGGCTATGCTAAATCAACTCTGCACCTGGCAAAACACACTGTGTCCTGCATTAAACTTAGTGACTAAGGCATTTTTATTTTCCAGCAGCACCGCATGTTAACCCTGATGTCATCTCAGTGAACCTATGAGAAAGATAATTCGGGCCAAGATGGTTGAACACTAGTTTATTAGCTTGTTGGATGGTTCGAGTGTTTCCATAAAAGTGAATTACAGCCTACGTCATCCAAGTGAAATTCTATTTACAATGCCTTTATGCTGTTGGTTTGTCATTTTACACAGAGCATGATTGTTCAGGGAAGCTTATAGACTACATTTCTGGCTTTCAAAAAAATTTGCCATGTAAGTTCCGCTGGTGTTTAGCCACTTGGTGGCAAAGGTGGGTCACATTTCACAGTTACAGGCTTTGGAAGAGTTTTAGGTCCCACAGCAGGGACGAGATAATAACTTTTGCATGTAAACCCTGTTTTGCATTGATATATCCCTACACAGAATGCAATATTACTGCCATGGCTGGGAAGGACACCGGTTGTGTGTATGAATGTATACAAACGCTCAAAATAATTGCTGTTTTGTCCTTTGGTGCGCACCAACAAAACAAGAGCGAGGCATTGCTGCACGCCTCCAGATACGATCGCAGTTTGATCAAATGCTGTATAAGTGAATACTTTAATAAGTCTCTAATATTCCATGACTCCATCATGGGAGGTCCAGAGATGCTGGATTTTAACAAACTAATTGGTTTCTCTTAGGTTTTGCGTTTGTTATCTAGTTTTTGTGTTTGATCAACCCTCTATTGTAATACATGAAAGTGGATTGGGTTTCCTTCTGTGAGATTTGAGTTGATTTATATAATTCTGTGTATTAAAACTGCAGGCTTGAATCACAGGAGTGTTGCTTGTCAGAAGTGGGGTTATATAAAAGTATGTGTAATGCTATAATTTCAAACACATCTATTATAAGATATGTAATGTGCTTTATGCCAGATTAAAACTGCAAAACAATTAACCACGAAGAAAAAAAGAAAGAAAAACAACATACAGACATATTAACTTAAAAATGTATCTAGCCAAGAGGACATTCAATGCATAAAATTACAACATATTAAAAACACAAACAAACAATAAATAAATAAATAAATTTCATCCTGAGAACACAATTCAGCCTTTCCATTCAAATGACCTTCATTATATAATTAACACTTGTCCCCAGTATTTTATTCAAAACATGCATGAATCTGCATTTCCAGCGGCCGGCTATCAGCTACAGTATCTGTGATGAAGAGAAGGAGTTGACGGTGTGAATCCATCATGATTTGCATTTTCTCCTCCTCTTCCATATATGAGGTGTGATTTGTCAGAGCAAAAAGCCATTGATGAATTGAGAGTAACAGGAAAGATTAATTAATTACCGCATAAGTGCTTAGATAATGACGGTTCATCCAAACATTATGGATGACTCAATAACTAGATCTGAAATTTGATCCCACTGCAAACTAATTACTGCTGGGATTCTAAGAAGCGCTTCCCATTTTCTCCCACATGTCCGTCTGCTCCGAAGGCCACTGCACAAACAGTTTATATTTGCACAATGCAGACACAGATTTTGCTGACACTGAAAGCAAAGTTATTATGCTTGTTTGCTGTGCAGCAGGATTTTTTTTTTTTTTTTTTTCCATTCAGGTAAGCACTTAATAAAGTATTTTGCTGCTTACTGTATTTATTGTTTTCATTTTGCACTCATGAATCAGGCCTGCAGACTCTCTGCATCACTTAGTGTTTTTCAGTTAAAGTTTACTACAGATTAAACTCTACAGAAACTGTACCATAATTGCTGTACCATAATGCTTGGCCGCCCATTAATGAATGAATGAACGAATGAATGAATATATAAAGATAGATAGATAGATAGATAGATAGATAGATAGATAGATAGATAGATAGATAGATAGATAGATAGATAGATAGATAGATCACTAAAACTGCTAAAACTGAAATATATTATAAAAATAAATTAAAGCCGAATGCAAATACTAAAAAATAATAATATAATATAATATAATATAATATAATATAATATAATATAATATAATATAATATAATGACAAAAGACAAAGTTAGAACGAAAACTGGAAATATAAAATAAAAGCTAATTTCAAAGTTGAATATAAATAAATATTATGGAAGTATCTAAATGATACTAAAATAACACTAGTAATGGATGATTTAAGCCAACTACAAGGCTGAAATAATAAACTGAATAACAGATATTTGTATGTATGTTAATTTCATAATTAAAAAAATATATATTTTCTATATATTTAATTACTCATTATTATTATTATTTTAATTTCATTTTGCCATTGTTTTCAAAACATGTTTTCTTTTAAATATCAGCGTTTTGGGGATTTGCACCACATGACATTTTACAACCACTTTATAACTATAATGAAAACTGAATGTAATATAGCTGCATTTTAACTGCAATTAAATGAAAATGTATTATAGTTTAAATTAATTTTAAATGCACTTAGCTGATCTTTGGAGTAACTATAAGTTATTTATTAATTTTTTTAATTATATTGTCTGTGAAATAGGTTTAAAATTGCAAGCATTTATATAAACAAAAGTACAGTAAGATATACTAAAAATATAATGCAATTTATATTGAAACCTGCAGGTTTTATGTATTTAAATATATTTGTAATTACACATTTGTAATGGTGAAGTTGCAATTTAGTACAAGTAAAATACTGAATAACGCACTACAGTTAAAATTATATCAAGTACTTTACCTGTGCTTTAGTACACATCAAAATAAGTGTAGGCCTACTTCTTTAAAACAACAAAAGATGTATTAGGCTATGTATTTTGAAGTAAAACTTTTAATTTGACATTTACAAAGGGCACTTTCAAAAAAGTGTGTTAATAAGCATGACAAGTCTCTTATGATGACCCTTTATTTCAGTATTATTATCTGCAAGTACAGTTAAAAAAATTACTCCTAAGATTTGACGTACACTTATTTTTTCACCAGGTAAGCGATCAAACTTCATTAGCCAGTCAGTGGAATCCACTCAGGTAGCTTTAAATGTTTTTCCTCAGGGGTTTAGAGTTTTGTTTAGGAATGTGTTATGCTTACATTTGTTCTTTTTACTCTGGTTTCCCGCTGAAGCGTTGTGTCTCCACCCTTGTATTGTCACACACACACGGCTGCGGCGGTTCTCAACGATGTGTGTGGACAGAAGAGGAAATGAGAATGAATTATCTGACAGCGTTTCTCTCAACGCAGCCAAAGGCAATGCATCTCAATGCGCAGCGCTCTCAGGCCGTGTTTGGACAGGTGTGTTTGTGTTTGGACCTTGTCCTTTTGCCCTTTTAAATAGGTAAGTCAAAGGAGTTCATCCGTCAGCTATAGTTCTTCATCATCAGTGGTCTTCCGTTCACATGTTTGACCAATCAAGCTAACGGCTAATCAGGTGAAAAGCAGTGGCGTATTGACTCCAATGGAATGACCTTTATATCTCATTTCACGGCTAAAATCGATGTATAAAAGGCTTAATATGCTGGCTTTCTTCAAGCACACATGGAGGGCCGACTGCAACAAAAAGCAGACTCTGGCGCTAAACAAAACCTCCTGCTGCTAACACCCCTGAGCGGACAGCATGTCATAGCCGCCTCAGGAGACAGCGTTCAGGCTCTGTGTCGTGTTAACAACAGCTCGACAAGTGTACCGCGGTAAAACCAGAGGAACTGGTGGAAGTCTTGGAGTAGTTGTGTCTTGACTTCTAGTATACATGCTGCTAGCTTAGCTGTAGCTACTAGTGAGGTTTAGTGTATGAATGCTAGCATGTGTGAAAACTCTGAAAATCGTTAATCGTGGTTAATTAACTCTTTTATTTGTAGTAAACATGATTTATACATAAATGTAGCCAATATTTATATATTTTTATTCAATAATGATACAGTAACTGTGTGGTCAATTACAAGAAGTGGGTCATTCTACTTAGTGTCAGAAAATCTAAATTTCTAATAAAATTTTAGAATTTTATCGAACATTCTGTGATGTATATTTATATGGGTATTTATTTGATGTTATTAAGAAATTAAGTGTAAAATACTTGAATAATCATTTAATATTCAGTCATTGTGTACATCTTATTTATTATTGTTCAATGCATTCAACTGTGATTATTTATATAAAACCTGAAAAAAACTTTTATGATATATTTTTGATAAACAAAGTCATTTTTGTTTTATATAAAACCTTAAAAAAAGTTATAAGACTCTTGTAAGCTATGACACGTATATTTGGAATAAAAAAAGTACTTTTAGTGTTTCTACTTAAACAAATTTTAGTTACTTTTTAAGACAACATTCCTGATTTTTGTTTAAAGTTTTTTTTTTTTTTTATGTTATATTTATATTTTATTTTATTTATTCTTTATTCTAATGAACATAAATATTTCAATAGTTTTAGATGACTGTAAACCTGATATTTATCAGTGTTTTAGTGTTATTTATATACTATCACACTACTTTATTTATAGTATTTTATTTTAATTGTAATTTTTACTATATATATATATATATATATATATATATATATATATATATATATATATATTTCAATCATTTAATAAATTAATAAATTATTTCAGCCTTATTTGACTGTTATAGATTTAGTCAGTAGTGACCTGATATTTATCAGTGTTATTTTAGTATTATAACTATTGTATTATTTAGTATTATTTAGTATTATATATATATATATATATATATATATAATATATATATATATATATATATATATTATATATATATATAATATATATATATATATATATATTTTGAGTTGTCATTTTAATTACATTTTTTAGTAATGTCACATTATTTATTTATTTATTTATATTATAGCTATTATGCCAGTCTCGGATTTACTGCCACCTAGTGGTCTGGATGCATTATCATGCAAAGCAATGATTTTCAATAAATTTAGTCAGTAAAAATGCAACATTCACATTAATAATGAATGATTTCTTCTGGAAACAACAGTGACCACTATTAGGAGAGTTTCTGAGTGACTCGTATTCATCTGTTCATGTGATTCCAACATGTCTGTCCATGTATGATAAACAGCTTTTATTAGATTAGTAATATGACTGAAGTGTACACGATGAACATGCTTTTCAAAAGTACCATTCATTTCTTTCTGTGTAAAGTTTTTAAATAATTGAGTTCACCTTTAAACACACAATTATCATTCCCATCAGCAGTTATTACATTTCCACGTTCATCCAAACGTAATAATTTGCTCCATATCTGAAATGACTTTCCTTTATAGCCAACGTCACCAAGTCTGCTCATTTTTCTACCACCTGACTCTTCAATCCGTATAAATTCAGATGGATAAAATTAAGCACATTTTTTCAAACCCTTAATCCTTTTTCACTCAGAAATAGGTCACCGAATGGAAATAAAATGGCTTGCGAATGCCATTACATGTTGACTTATTCATCTTATTAGTTAGTGTGAACTCAGCAGCCCTACATGGACTGGGTTATTCAGGTTTTTTAGCCTAATAATGGGTGTCACGTCCCTTACGCTTTCAGCCGTCGGTTAATGAAAGTGCCTCAAGACCAAACTTAGAAGTTTTTTATCTTAATCCAATGATGTTGAGAAGAACATTATCATTAGGAGGAGTTATTACAGTCCATTCACACACTGGCCATTATCAAGGTTTGAGATAAATCAAACACATGTCCTGGTAACTTCAGGTTCATGCGCTGTTAATGAGAAAGCTGCTGGTCCTCTCCGCTCCACTCATTCGGACAGGCTTTTTTTTCCACTTCTTTTCCGGTTGACCTCTCTCAAACTGGCTGGCAGATTAGTTCTGGGCTCCCTCAGGGAATACAGAGGGCCAGTGTTGCAAATTTGTCACTCAGAGTGTTAAAAATCCCTGAGGAATGTTAATCTTTTTGGTCTCCTCACACACTCCAGTAATCCACCTACTGCCTCCAAGAAACCCGGCCGCTCCATTCCCACCAGCCGACCCGCATTACAACACCACTGCAAACCAACAACTCTCAACACGTTGAGTACAATTCAGAAAGATGTGAACCAAGTGACATCCTTGTTTAAATAAGTAAATAAATACATTTAAATAGTATTTGTTTTTAATGGATTACATTGTACAGCACTGTGGTCAACTTTGTTTTATTATGTGCTTTATAAATAAAGTTGGAGTTGGACAAACAAACAAACACACTAATAAATAAATAAATAAATACTACTACTACAAATAATAATAATAATAATAATAATAATATTAATAATAATTATAATAATTATTATTATTATTAAATTTAACATTTCAACTTTTTCAATATTTTCTTATTAATATTCTCAGTGGTAATTCTTGTAGACTTTTTTTTATTTCAGTAAATAATATATATATATATATATATATATATATATATATATATATATATATATATATATATATATATATATATATATATATATATTTATATATATATATTACACACACACACACATATATATATATATATATATACACACACATATATATATATATATAATATATATATATATATAATATTAATAAACTATTTTGATTTTGTTGTAATATATAACCACAGATGCTGAAGGTTACTATTCACCACTTTTGGGATATTTGTAATACAAGCTTCTGTCCAAGAAAAAAAAACAGAAAAAAAAAAACAGTTATATATATATATACTATTCTGAAGTACACAAATCATATGAATCATCTTTCTTTTACTTATAACCAGTATCACAGCACAAGGACTCACAAGAGTCAGTGGAAAAGAGAAGCAGAACGATTTAAACAGTTTGACCTACAGAACTGATTGAATCTTTTATGTGGAAAGCAGTCCGTCGGCGTGCAGTGATTCAGGGAACATCTCACCCCTCATAACCCAACCTTTACTAATTCATCACACCCATCTGTTGTGTTGCATGAGCCTGGCCTCTTTCAGAGACATGAATACACTCGCTGGAAGGGATGGCTTCTGTTTTCGGACATGCCGTGGCCCTGATCTTCTGCTGAATCTCTCACAACCCAAAGCAGCTCACAGTGACACTCATTCAGAACTAGAAGAATCAAAATGGCTATTCAAAGAAATGCAGCTTTCAATGATTTCTTGGTCTTTTTCAGCTGCAGCGACTGATTTGAACAACAGCATTTCAACACGTTTGACTTTCATAATCTGACATATTTACACAGGTGTGACTAGCAACGCCAAGGCCATGGCTTCAGTTCTCTGAGAATCAACACATGGACACATTTAAGGTACAAGAGGCGTCACAATATTGTGAATAAAATCAGTATATAAAATAAACTGCAAGATTTGATACTAGATTTGATACTGAATTGTGCATATGTTGATCATATACATAAATTCTTTATTATTATTGTTACTTCTTGGAATTTTAAACTATAAAGCTAATTAATAATTGAAAAAGTTTTGTCGTCCAAGTCATTTGGTGTGACCAACCTTCCAAAAAAAAAAAAAAAAAAAAAAAAAAAAAAAAATAGTTACATATAATGATAATAGGTACATCATATGGCATTTTTACATTAAAAAATTACAAAATAAATAAATAAAAATAAAAAATTTCCCCTTTTGGTTCAAAAGCTGTTTAAAGCCATTATTATTATTATTAGTAGTAGTAGTAGTAGTAGTAGTATAAGATCGCTGTCACAGATAATAATTTCCAGTAAGATAAATATTTTATAACAGAGAAAAAATGTAAGAAAATTATATATATATATATATATATATATATATATATATATATATATATATACATATACATATATGAACCTTACTTCTTTCATACTAGATTTTTCAAATAATGTTTCTTATATTTCCTTTCCCACTCCTCACTCCCTTGGCATGGGTAACAAAAACCATAAATGGTTTCAGAAGCCGAGCGAATGACTACGCTTAATGAAAGATGAATGATTAGAACAATAATTAAGAAACTGAAAATAGGGTCAATTTGGTCTTCAAGCACAGTTCGATTTATTAAATCATTCTCTATCTGGACGCTTCGACCAATGAGCCGTTTAAAGCGGCAGATTTTTTGAGGAAGGTATGACTTGAGTTGTCAGCGAGTGCATTCTCCATCGCTGATAGATCGACACTTCGACTGAACTTCCCAGGTGTGGCTAAAAACGTAAATAAAACGATAAGCGTGATTCAAAGGGAATGCCAGACGCTAATAACAGTGTACATCCGAAACCTCCTTTACAGGAAAATCTCTTTCATGTACCAATACGTTGTACCTTGTTTACAACGCAGTAATGATGGATGCTCTCCGGTAGAGTCGCGAACCCAAACAACCGAGGCCAGACAGAAGCACAAAAGATGTTGAAAACCCGTCTAGAAGAAAATATCCTGTTGCTCTCTGCACCTCCCCATTCCCCCGTCACCTCGTCCTCCTCTTGGGACACGGGAGAAAACAAGAAAGCAATTTGTTAATGCCGGTGGTGTCGAGTTATTGCTTTGTTTCCTATTTCACCGAGAGCTTGAGTGCCAAGGAGGAGAATAAGAACAAATATGTCTTTGTTTGACACCTTGACAGTAAAGCGACCCCTCGGTCGGACACCTAGCATATCTCTTTCACATTCTCCAGAAAGACAAGGAGATCCCAGGGACGAGGGAAGGAGTGTATTGAGTTTTCCCAGCCTCTGCCAAAACCCTCAGAGAGGTCGCATAATTGGCATTTTTCATCTAAGATCTTGGAGTACAAAAACACTTCAGAAGTTGGTACTCCCATCATGCCTCAGTCCTGAGGCGAGCAGATGCTGTCTGCAGGGCTCTGGTTTCACCGGGGCTTTGTGTTTGGCCTCAGTTATCAGAGATTTACTCATCCGCGGCACCTATCCCGTGGCATGAAGGGCCCGTTGGATTTATGGTTGCATGTGCACTGGGTGACCTTATAGTGTCAGGGGTTCACTTTATGTCCGGTATGGCACTTTATTGTGTGCGAACTGTCCAAATTATCAAAGGCTGAGTCTTAACTTAAATCATTTTACTTGGTTTTTGAAAAAGTTGCTCACTTCACATCAGTCCTAACAGAGTTAAGTGATGGACAATGAACAGATGTTTACTGCTGTTTGAAAATGTGTCCATTTCTCCTCTATCTATCCCATCATCTTCTTCATAAAGCGCAACAGTCTCACTCAGAGCGAAATTGAGTTTCAAGTGAAGAATAAAGAAAAATGCTTTCATTGGCCAAGCAATAGTTTTAATGCTTTTCCCATGATCTCCTTATTTTAGTTATTCTCTGGCTCCAGAATTGAGAAAGAAACTCAAGTCCTCTAAAAACAACTTTTGGCAGTCGCTCTCTCACTGGCAATTATACAAAGACAAGCTCCCAAAAAAGTTGAACGCAGAAATCTTCGGTGCCCTCGAAATCCCCATTTTGACTGACACACGCAAAAGCATAATGGCAAAGATTTGAATCTTTCCGAAGTTAGGAACTAAATTTATGCTAACCTTGAACTGAACTGTGGCTGCACCGTCCTTCTCTGCATTTTGCTGATGTCACTCATTGCTTTCACCATGTCGTACATTCATGATTGAATACGTTGATTTCTATTCATTCTCCAATCTGCTGCTTTGTACTAGCAAATGATGGGAAGAGATAATGAAAAAAGAGAGAGAGAGGGAGATGGGAAGGAGAAATCAAATTAAAGAGACCGTAATCAACAAGCATCACATGGTAATTCAATTTAGGAAGTCTTTCTTATGACTTTCATTTCCATAGTTCAGATCGGGCTCATATGTAGCTCCTAAACAAAATGGCTCTTTGACAGTTTATGAGCATTTAGAGTTGGGTTTAAATGAAGAACAACAAACCCAGTGAGGACGTCTGGCTGACCTTTTACATTTGACCACTAGCATAAACTGGCCATAGGAGAGCTTGTTTGTGTGACAAATCAGTTGTGTTGCTACAGTATATGGTGATAAACAATGCCAGAGTTTTATTTTTTGGGTGTACTGGCCCTTTAAATTGACTTGTTTTCATTGCTAATGCAGGATTAGGAGTGTGGTTCACGCTAATAACACAAACCAGATACCACACAGGAACAAACTTCATTACCAGGATGACGCTAATTTATACGATTTGAAAGATATACCAGGAATGCTTCTGTGAAGCAGATATTTTATTAACGAAAAACATACTGTATTCCTTTGAAGTTACATTAACGAGTTCATATTTCAGCTTCTTAATCTATGGTAGTGTCTGGCATTTGTACGAAAACAAGCACAGAAAGAAGATTGCTTTGTCTGGCACCGGCAAAATTCTTTCATGGATCTGTGAACGACCAAAACAAACGAGAAGAAAAACATTCCATTTGTGTTCAAAAGAAAAGATGACTCTTCGTCTGCGGGCTTTATGACACAGATGTCAAATACTGTCTCTTTGATACTCTGTAGATGTAGATTCTAAATATGATTCTGTTTTACAGCACAATCACGTTAGTTCTACTGCTAGCGCAAGTCATGAGTTTGATTCTCATAGGACATTTATACTTATGATACTTCTAGTTATCCTTTGTGAAAAACAACTGCACTTAATTGTACCGAATGTGCACTTATAGTGTACATCAAACAATATATTTCAAAATATACTGTTTTTGCAAATAACTTAATATTAAATAAAAGCTCACTTAAGTGTGCTTGAAGAGTTCATTTTTATGATTATGATATTTTTATGATTCTAAATATGTGCATATTGTAAAAGATTTAAACAAACATTGTTTTAATATTTTTGTCATACGTCAAAGTACACTATTTTGATGTGTTGACTAACATTTTTGCTGTAGTGAATTATTCACTACATTCAAGTGACTTCCCCTGAAGTGCTTGTGTGAAGTACATATATAGAGTAAGAGGCAATTAACTCAGTTTAACTGAGGATGCAAGTCAATTATGAAGGCCATATTTCAAGTACTAAGATGAACACTCGAGCACAAAACTGAAATCTCTATAACAGCTGCAAAGACATCAGAGCCACTTTTCAAATTCATTTATAAACTCTGTTCAAAATTGTTCATGTAGTTTGTATATAAGGAAATACTGATTATGAATAAATGTTTTGGTCACAGTTTAAAATATTATTATTATCTACATTGTATGATGTTACATGTGTTGAATGTTAAATAAACTACTTCCAGTCTTGCCATTCAAACAGAAACACATTCAAAAACAATCCGTTTTGAATATGCCTTGGTCTTAATTAATTAGTTTTCTATTTTCATTAATTAATTAATTTATTCATTCTTTTATTTATTAAAGCATATGTTGTTATTAAAGAAAAGTTGCAATTGAAGAAATGTCATTAAATGAAAGCTGTGATAAAGTGGATGAAAAGAAAGTTGTTAACAAATCTTATTAACATTGTGAAGTTAAATAAAATTTGTGATTAAATGTTATTAATCAAAAGTTGTGATGAAAGTTGTAACTAAACAAATATTTTTAAAAATGAAGTTCATTGATGAAGTTGCAATGAAATTAAAGTTGTTATACATGAAAGTTTTTGTTTTTTGTGATGAAGTTGCAATGAAACATGTTAATAAACAAAAGCTGTGATAAAACAAATATTGCTATAACACTATAGTGGCAAAGAAACTAAAGTTGTGGTTAAACAAATGTTATTAAATGAACATTTAAATGAGCTAAAAGTTTGGGATTAATCCAATGTTGCTATTACACAAAAGCTGTGATTAAACAAATGTTATTAAATGAAAATACAGTTGTGATTAAATGTTATTAAACCAGTTGTGAAGTTGTGATGAAACAAAGATTGTGATTAAACATATTATTAAACAGAAATTGTGATGAAACAAAAATATTTTAAAAAAGATGTGAAGTTGCAATGAAAAAAAATTGTTTAAACAAATGTTATTGCACAAAAGTTGTAATTAAAGAAAATGTTGCTATTAAAGAAAAAGTTGCAATGAAAAATGTTATTATTCAAGAAAAAGTTGATTGTTGTTATTAAATGAAAGTTAAGATGAAATTATGATGAAACGGAAATGGCCACCTTTTTTATTTTGACGTAAACGTAGTGGATTATAAAAAAAAAAAAAAAAAACTTGGCCTGGACTTGGTTCAATCCATCAGCTGCTGATTGAATGAAAGTGTGTTTGTAGTCGATTGTAACAAAGGGGCGTGGTTTGTGCAAACTTAATGATTGGAGAAGTTCAGCATACTGTACGTTATTAGAGAGAAGATGGCTGCTATATGGCATTCAGTGTGGTTTTGTAGGGTCTTGCAATGTGGTCAAACGTACAGCATGTGGTTGCTAGGGCATTTTTAGGTGGTTGCATTAGTCATTGCTAAGGTAACAAAGGTATTCTGGGTGGGTGCTAGACCATAAAATACAGTTACGTTTGAAGAAAAGTGCTTTTTATGCCCAGAATGATGTAGTTAAGACTCAACCAGCAGCCAAACCATAAACACACATGAAGACAGAGGAAGCAAATGAAATCCAATCAAAGGGTGTGAAATGCATCTTGAAATCATTATGGAGGAGCCAAAAAGGATGCCTAATTTTCCAAAAAAAAAAAAAAAACATTCCAGACAGCAGTGTTGCACCACATCTGAGCACAGATCTTACCTGGGTCCAATTAAACAAGTATGGCTTGAGTAGTAGAGAACTGCTGTATCAGGGGTGAAAGACCCCCAGGCACACGACTGGATGTGTTCCAAGAACCTACACATCTAGTGATCTCAGTTCTGATATCCACCAACCCTCAGGGCAGGAACTGATAGGGGCATGAGTCTGTCCCATTTTAACTCTTTAAAGGGATAGTTCACCCCAAAATTAAAATCCTGTTATTAATTACTACCCTAATGCCATTCCAAAACCATCATTCATCTTCAGAACACAAATTAAGATATTTTTTTTTTGATGAAATCCGAGGGCTTTCTAATCCTTCATAGAGAACAATGCAACTGAAATGTTCCCAGACCCAGAAAAGTAGTAAGGGCATCTTTAAAATAGCCAATGTGACATCAGTGGTTCAACGGCAGTTTTACAAAGCTACAAGGATACTTTTTGTGTGCAAAAAAATAAAAAAATTAAATGAAATAACTTTATTCAACAATTCTTCTCCTCAAAATCGTCTTCCGCCAGTATCGAGAGTACCTCTGCAAGTAACAAATTGCAGCGCATGCTGTGTTTACGTGAGGTACTCTCAATACTGGCGGAAGACGATTTGGAGGAGACAAATTGTTGAATAAAGTTGTTATTTTTGTTTTTTTGCACACAAAAAACATTCTCGTAGCTTTGTTAAATAGCAGTTGAACCACGGATGTCACAGACTGTTTTACCAATGTTCTTACTACGTTTCTGGGTCTGGGAACCTTTCAGTTGTATTGCTGTCTATGGAGGGTCAGAGAGCTCTCGGATTTCATCAGAAATATCTAAATTTGTGTTTTGAAGATGAACAAAGGTCTTACGGGTTTGGAATGACATGAGGGTGAGTAATTAATAAAATAATTTTCATTTTTGCGTGAACTATCCCTTTAAGGTGTGAAAATTACGTGGTACCACTAAGACATGCGCTGTGTCCAAATATGCCAACTTCCATACTATATACTGTAGTAGGCAAGAAATAGTGCATGAAAAGGGTAGCATGTCCAAATTCACAGTAATCGAAAGAGTACACAAAAAGTACCCAGAGGACTACTTCTGCCACAGTTCTAAAGCCTTTTAACACATGCAAACTTCTCTAGGAAAAAATTCTGGGGGAGATTATAATAGTTTTCAACTAAAATTTGGATAACTTTTTTTCACTCTCAAATCAGTAACCAATGGATTGAACCAAATCCTCACCCTACTGTATATATATCATTGTAAATTAAACGTAAAAATATCTGCCATCATTTTTGTTTCAAAACACCTATGTTTTGCAATCCAGTCAGTTCCTGATAGATAAAATCAAGTACCAACCTACATATTCAAATCAGCTGTTGTTTTATGTGGATTCTAAAGACATTATTTTGGAGTATCTGCCTTCTTGTAATTTTAAAATACTGCTGGATCAATACAGAAGTTGCAGCGTTATCTGGAGCAGTGGATTCATTTTGAAGTCTAACCAGCAAGTGTGATAGAAAGGTGTTTTATTTTTATTTTTTCCAAATCCCAAATAACACACAAGCAATAATGCACAAATAGATAGGGGACTGACAAAAAAAAAAAAAAAATCAAGTATTATACCAGAGAGAGAAATGATTCATTCCTCGCAGTAAGGCTGTGAATGATGAGGCTGTTACAGCCGGCGAGAAGAATGCATCTATTGCTGGTTGTAGTCTGGTATTTATTAGAGTAGACATGCCTACCTGGGGCCATTTGATACAAGTTAATATGTTCTCTGTGTTGGCCATAAATTTGAGGGTAATTTAAAGAGAAAATAAGAAAGAAGCAGAATAACCTTTCTAATGACAAAGAGATAGCGAACTTTTGTTTCCTCAAGTTAGTCATGCAGTGGACTTTTAGTGCACCTGTACACATATATCACATCCCTGGGAGACAGGAAATGCTGCCATATCACTCATTACCAATTCAGTCTCCAGGCCAGATGTTAGAGGCCTCTGCTCAGTGGAATTGCAATGTCTTCTATGGGATCATCCTATCTTCTGTTCCAATTTATTTTCCTGTTTATAGCCTTTTCCCATCATGGGTTTATACAAAAACAAACTGGATTAATATATAAATAAATAAAGGGATATATCCACTGAATACAAAAATAAATCTTGCTAGCTGGCCAATACAGATAAAATCCTGTTGAAATTATGAAAATTACTTCTTATAGCCTTGCTATAATCAGTTTGAATGCAAAATATGAATATTATTATTAATGTACATATTTATTCATTTATTATTTATTAGAAATTACGTAATTTTGTCGATTAAAAAATAATAAAATAATAATAAAGCAATAATAAAATGTTGTCAAGATTAGGAGAATGACTTGTGATAGTCTTGGTAGCATCGATTACAAGGCAAAATCGTGAATAAACAAGTAATATTTTTACACCAGAATTTTCCAGCATGTTTTGAAATAAATAAATAACAAATTTATGTACACACAAACACACACACACAAATATAAAATGATAACTTTGGACATAATCTTAGAAATACCTTACACATTAAAGTACCATGTAAATCCCATCTGTATATATATCACTGTACCATGACACGACAGCACTTTTTTCAAGGCTTCTGAATTTTTTTATACAGTTTGCAATTTGTGTGCTTTGAGAAGATGAAAAATTTGCAGTCCCTCCAGTCGGGCAGGAGTGTGGTTTGGGTTAGCAGGAAAGTGAGCAGTCGCTTTACCCCGAGGGTCTTCCAGGGGCTGAGATGGTGATTGATAAGAAGTGTTAGGGTGAGTTTAACCCCCATCATCAGGACTGCCCTGGGTCAACACATCCTGAGTAATGATCCCTTCTCAGAAACTGTGATGAATCACTGACCCCAGACCTGTGGATGGCATCCACTCAAACCAGGAAGTGTTTGTTTGAGAGATCTCTGACCATCCCTTGCATTAACAAGTGACTGATGAGATCAACCTGATAAACCATGCAAATGCTGGATTCTGAAGTCCCCATTTCCTTGTGAGTTTTAGTAGGAAGCTTGAAAGAAATTTGGTTTTTATGCAGCAAAACAAGATGTAAAAAGCCCCAAAAGGGAGTGGATTGTTAGGTCTGTCACACAATAGGTATCTGTCTGATGCACTTCCTGTTAGCTGTCGCTGAGTAGGCTATCTTGGGGCAAAGCAAGCAAAAATGACTGGTAATATGAGTCAGAGGCTCAAAACTTATTGTCTAAAACTTAGTAGGCTGCATGGCTGTCTACTGCAGCTCCCTTGTAAGGCAACAAACAGACTGAAATTCCAAACAAAGAAAGAAATGGATCAAATGAGAATTAATCAAATGAGAAATTAGAAATAAGTTGAAACATTTAATTGATACAGCATTATTCAAGGCATTTTTTTTTTTTCAATCCAACATTTTTGTTTTGCTATTTTGTTCTGTTTTGTCTAGGTTGATTTTTTTGTAAAATTCAGTGAATTGTTGTTTTATTATTGTTTTGTTTGGATTATCCAGGCATTTTTGTTTTGACTGTATTACACAGGCCTTTTTTCTGGATTACACATGTATTTGTTTTGTTTTGTTTTGTTTTGTTTTTATTATCCAGACATTTGTTTGCTTTTGCTTTGTCTGGATTATCCAGGTTTTTTTTTCCTTTCTGGATTACACATGCATTTGTTTTGTATTGTTTGGGTTATACAAACCTTTTTCTGAATTACATATGCATTTGTTTTGTTTGGATGGATAATCCAGACCTTTGTTTTGTTTGGGTTTGATTCGTCTGAATTTTGCAAATATATGTAATGTTTGTTTTTAGTTTTTCTGGATTATCCAGGCGTTTTTTTTCTGAATTACATACGCAATTGTTTTGTTTTGTTTGGCTGGATTATCCAGACATTTGTTTGTTTGCTCTTGTTTTATTTGGATTATCCAGGCCTTTTATTGTATTACATATACATTTGTTTTCTTTTCTTTTGTTTTTTTTTTCTGGATTACGTATGAATATACATTTTTTCAATTAATTTTATTTATTCTTTTTTTTCTTTATTACTGTTAGTAATATTAAGAATGTATCCCTCCTTAAGGATACATTAGATTTCACAAAAAATAAGGTTAGAAGGTTACCTTGTGAAATTTATATTTTACTGTTGGTAATACATGCTGTCTATGTAAGCAGCTCACTAGGTTATGAAACACAGCCATCCTGCCTTAGACACGTGAGACGAGCATTGATCAGCAAAACTGATGTGCATTTCCTTCCATTCATCACTCATCCCAGTTTATCATCGTCGTGTATTCTGTTTGGGTGCAAAACAGAGTCTCCAGACCTCGAAGACGTTGAGATATTGCATTCAAAACAACTTTGATGTCAGTACGGTGTTGGCTGTAGCACAATCCATCCATTACAGAGCACACAGCAGGTACAGGCATGTTAGAATCGGCGATCTTTCGGTCGTATCTTTCTCTGAGGGAGGCGTTTGAGAAGAAAAGATAAGGTGAGACAGGATAAGATCAATGCTGGAGGAATGCAAAGTATCCTGCTTTGCACCAGCTCACACCAGGATGCACAACACAGTCCGAGACTATTGTAAAGAACTTCTAATCTAAGAGGGTTTGTCGTCATGCTACCTCATCTGCTGATTAATCTGATCATATGACGCACACAACGACGACTGTCCGTTTTGTACTGTGGTGCATTTTGAGATTAATAATCTTTTATTTTTTTTATTATAATTATTATTTTTTTTTTTGCATACTATTGTATTGTCAAACAGGATCACTGTCTTTCTTAGAGTATAATGAGCTCAATACATACAATCCTATTCAAATAAGGGTTGAACTTAAAGTATGTGAAAGGATATGTTGATGATTTATGCAGTATACAAAACAATAAATCAGGAAGGAAACTGATAATGTGTCAATAGCCAGGTTAAATGGCAGATGACTTAGTTGGAATGCTATTCAACAGATAACAATGTTTTCTATTAAGGAATGTTCATATCATCTCACGCACATGACAGTGTTATCTTGTTTTGTGATACTAATGTTAATAAGAAAATGTAAGGTTTACCTGCCCACAGGGGGGTAATTATGACCAACACACTATTAAGGTGTAGTTATTTGTTTGTTTGTTTTTTGTTTATTTATTTATTTAAATTGTACACTTTGGCATTTTTATTATTAATTTATACAATCTATTTATTTAATTATTATTATTTTTTTTATGATCTTCTTATGCCCCCACTGAGGCATAGGTGTAGGGGTGGACCTTACTTTTATTTTATTTTTTTTCTCTAAATTTCATACGATTTGTACCAATCAAATCGTTTAATCAAGTCGTATCACTAACCCTAAGTATGAGCAATAGCAGTAGTTATGCTTGTCTGATCAAACACCCCTATTTTTTTTCTACAGGAAGCTCTCTGTTTCCACTGACTTGTACATTGGCTTGAGAAACATCCTTGACTGCTGGGGAAGTAGAATTACGCTTTAATTAATGTTTAGCTTGAGGCTGGAGCTCTAGGTGGGGGGTCAGTCTACATGGCCTTGCATTTTCCCACAATGCTCTGCAAGTATGTGCGCTGTTTGTGTGAGAAACAGAAAGAAACAGAGTTTCACAGCACCTGGATACTTTCTCTGCTCTGTCATTAACAACCACTGAGCCCAGCCCAGTCAGCATATGCATTTTTGTGTAGTTGCACAAATGCGTGTGTGTGTGCGTGCATCCTTGTTTATCTGAATACTTCTGAAAGTCATTGGACTGGATTTTTGTTTGCCGAACGATAAATCAGCTGAAAAATTCCAGTAGACACTGATGGAGGAACCCAAGTCATATCAACCCAGTCTCACGGGGGAAAAAAAGTAACTATTTTAAGAGGTGGTGATTAGGGTTGCAAAGGGCTGGAAAATTTCCAGAAAGTTCTGTAGTTTCCAGACACTGACTAGAAATTTTCCACTCCTTTGCAACCCTATGATTTCATATGAATTTGTACTATTTGGATAAAATTATTTATTTATTTTTTAATGTAAACATGAAGGCCTACCCCTAACACCGTCCCTAAACAGAATGTCATGAATAGGGGTGGGCGATAAACTGGTAGACACGATTAACCAGTAGAATTTTGAAAACCGGTAGAGATTTTAGGCTTCGCCTGATAACACTGCTCATAAAGCATGGGAATATTTAATTATTTTTGCTGATTTATATGCATTAAATAGTTGAATACACACACTTATATGTGTCAAAATGCCCGTCTTTGCAAGTGTCCTTTTAAATACAGTCATTTAAGTCTTAAGTGAAAACAAACAGCTAAAAAAGAAAACATGTGTAACAGTAAATTGGAACCGGGCAGCTCTTGAAGTGACAACAGTCTAATATTCCTGCTGTCTGCCATTCATGTTAATCAAACAACAATAGAAGGAAAAAAAAAAACTCTACTCTTGACTAAAACACATTTGTAACTTTATTAAGAAGAAAGAAAGATCATTTATAAAAAGAATATATAATTTATACAGTAAAGAATATGCAATGTATTTATATATGTAATTATTTTATACATTCTATGTAAAATATCATTTTATTTGTTGTGCTGTAGGTATTTTTTTCTTTTGCTGTAATTAGTTTCATATTTTTATTTAATCGCTGATCATTTACTTGGCCTCAAGTAAATTTGACATTCATTTTTTTTTTTTTTTTAATCTATTGGCAATCACATGGTTAAATATCTAAAAGTACAGATTTACTTTTTGTCTGGTGGATGATAAAACCGAGGGGAAGAGGTCAACAGACATACAACAACAGGGTGGCGACTTGTTACACATGGCGTTCCCATCCATTCCTAGACACCAAGACTATTAGAGTAATGGGAAATCATGGACAATTTTGTTTGCGCTACACATCAAAAATCTTTCACTACTGTATGTATATCACAGAAAATGACTGTGTACTTCCCTATACTGGGCGTTGCAAGAGTTCAAAAGAGGTTACGTTTAATTCCTAATGCTCTGCCAGATCCTCTTGTTGATCTTTTTGATTTTATTCTTTCTCTCTTTCTCTTTCATTATCATCGTCGATGTTGATCTTTCCATGACTCCATGCTCCATGTTTCACTGCAGCGAGTGTGTCTTGGAAGCGTCGCCCCCGTTTCATGTTCAAAGTCCTCCATTGCTCATATTCACAGTGTTGAAGGAGCCGTGTTGGCCGTAGATGAACGACCGGTGATCATCTGCTATATGTATTATGGTCTTTGAGGTATGTAGATTTTGCACACATAAAACACATGAAAGAATGTAGACTGACTAACCTGCGTTGATACAATCCAAAAAGTCCCAGGACTAATATCTCTAAGGGGTCTTTCATAAAGAATGTGTTTGTGCTGATTTAAATTTTTGGTCTACTGTTATAAAAATATTCTTTACTGAAAAAAACAACATGAATGTGCTTACAATTTAATATTTGTCTATCTATCTATCTATCTATCTATCTATCTATCATGGAATGACATGTCATGTCATGGAAATCACATGGTTCACCTTTCATATTAAACTAGACTCTCAATTTCCTTTTCTTTTTTCGTTCTGGACAAAAACTGCAAGCTGAAATGCCATGCACTATTTTACACATGAAAAACGCTACAATATAGACACACTTCATGTTTGGCCCAGCGAGTTGAGGGTTTCATTGGTAAAATTTCCATTTGTAAGAATAGCGAGAGTGCGATAAAAGATCGGGGCGACTCGCAACGGGAGTTAAACCGGAAAATGAGCTTGAATCGTCGAGTGGATGAGAGCAAACAATCATTTTCTCCATTAGCCTTTGAAACCAGTTGTGAAGAGAACAATGTTTTCAGCTGGGCTTTATGGAGATTTTTCTGATGTACCGTGTTTGAAAACCAACGCTTTTGGAAAGTGCGGCGGGAGACAAACAAAGATTCGCTCGAAAGAGCTTATCCGTGATGATCATATCAGCGATGATTGATCACCGTTTATTTTTAATTCTGCACTAAAACATATAGTTAGTGTTTTGAAATCTATCATTTGACTCAACATCCTTTTACTTGCAGGGCATAATGATATCCCATTTTATGCTTCTCATAAATGAGCCATTTGTCTCACAGTTTGTCTATTTTCTTTTCTGTACAATAATAGTTTAGGAGCCAGTTTCGGCTCTGAGTGAGTGTGTCTTAACTGTAATTGATTCAGGCTTTATTTTCCAGGAATTTAATCAAGTGATTATCGCCAGCGAAAATGAAAGAACATCAGTCCCAACAATGAATACATTTTTTGCATGTTTTCATCTTTTTAATAAAGTTTAAAGAATAAAGTTACTGCTTTGTTTGGCTGATGGACCCTCGAGTAATCACTTGGACCTGGGATTTAAATGTTTTGTTCACTCCCTTCCATGTAAACCTACAACATTAAACAAACATTTTGGATGACCTCAGTGAAGAGACGGTTCTCAAACTCACTGCCAGCTGCTGCTTCTTAATATCTGCCCGTTTCCATCCAAAGAGAAAGCGTACAAATCATTGTTTGATTAAGTTTTAATGGTGTAAGTTTGGTTTGTTTATTTGTTTAACCCCTGCCTCAGCTCATCGTGACGCATAACGCCGCAGGCGTCAGATTCAACCACGGCATATGTTCATGTGCCTTTATTTCTTTTATACTACTCTAATCATTCCCATAATCACACTCAGTTATAACTTACAGATCGGCAGAGTTGTCCACTCCCACACAAGGGAGGTAGAGAAATCTTTTAGGATCTTGTGGGCTTGGAAGCTCCCATAAGATTAAGAACTGACTTAACTTGCTGCTTTGTGAATTTTGTAATGCAAAAGTTCCCACATCTTCTCAAGAATGACTTTTGCTGTTGTTCAGGATTACGATACAAAAAATCGCCACCTTGAAAAAAATGATAAGGTCATTTCTGTATTCTAAGTGGTTTTTAAATATTGAGCTTCAAAGTTTTTGCACTCCACATACTGTACTTTGTAGACAGAACCTCTTTCAAAATGTTTGTACACAAAGTGTACCTAATATTTATGTAATTAAAAATTTAATTAAAAATGGCACGATTTTGTTAGAAGTTCATCATTTTATAGTGTAACTAATGACATTTCAATCTTGACTGTAACTATAACGGCTTTCATTTATGCGTAGCTTGTAGTTTGGGATGCAACTATTTTAAAATAGCTTCCCCAGCGCTGTTTTGCAGTAATTACAGACTTAATTAGCTTTGCCCCAAAACATGCAAATAAGTTTGTTGTGTTTTTTTTTTTTTTTTTTTTTTTTTTTTTTTTTTTTTTTTTTTTTTTTTTTGTTTTGCAGTAATTACAGACTTAATTAGCTTTGCCCCAAAACATGCAAATAAGTCTGTAAACTACTGTCATGCCAGTGGCATTTACAAACTCTGGCATCTCGCTGTTTAGCAATCTGATGGCGAGATCCGCTTTAGTGGCTGGCTAGATTAGCGTCTAACCTCAAACTAGCACACGTGAGCAGTGTAAGCCATAAGTGGTTTATAAACTGCTTACAGGTAAACAGACTCATTTCATGTTCTGAATTTATTACTGGATCAGAGCGCAAACACGAGCAAACAAGCTCATAAAGGCTCAAATGAGGCATAATTTAGTGTTGTTTGTGATGGTTTCAACATGTTATAGCTGCATTGATTGAGTTGGCTTCCAGGCATAGACATAATGTTTGCAGATTCTAATGAAAACCATACACCAAAAATCAAGAATTAGTGAGACTGAAATATTCTATTCTATTCTATTCTATTCTATTCTATTCTATATTAGATGTGTGTGAAACTGATTTGAGCCATTTTGTCAGAAACTTAAAAGATTTATTTTTCCAAAACTAGCAATCAGTCGGTCCATCAATCAATCAATCAAAAACCTGTTAAAGTAATAAAAGATAAATAATACCATCTACTATAGCATACATAAAATGAAATGTATGATTCATATGTTGCTTGGGAAGTAAATATATGCAATTATATTTTTAAATAAATCATTTATTTTTTAGCTTTCCTAACATTAATTATTGAATTGAGTTACTCACTCACTTCTTTTCCCCATAACTGCTTTATATAACCATTGGTTTTGCATTAGAAATTGATTTCTGACATTATAAATTTAAATTTAAAAGAAATACTGGTGTATTTATTTATTTATTTTTTAAGTAATTTTTTGTGGCCAGATGGTGAAATTCCCGTATCCACCAGCAGGGTTTACTACACAATGCTAATCAGCCAAACCTTGAGCACTTAGTCTTGCTAACTTCTACCATTTTGCAGACTTCAAATGCACACCCTGATGCTTTTTGTGTTTACAGAGTCTTGGGCTGTCTCAGATACAGCTGTGATTTCTCACAACATTTCAGTCATATCTGTCAGTAAATAGAGACATTTCGTGCTCGTTAAAAAAAAGTTGCTTAAAGCACCTTTAACATAATCCATATTCACTTCAACAAAACTTGGGCGCGCATCAATTCTGAGGTTTCTGACATAACCAGACAACACCACCACATGCCTGTAATTATAGCGAATTCATAAACGCTCCCTCAAACTCAGACGTGCCAAGACATGCAAGTCTAGGGTTCTCACGCTAGACTGTGAGACTAATTAATTCAATATTGCAACTGCGAGATTAAAGTCTTTTTTGTGTGTGACAGTGCGGCGTGGAAGGCGCAGCTTTGATCTGCATATCTGTCCACTCTTTTTGACTCTCGCACAGACTTAATGAATATTTTGCTTCAGTTGTGCTGTCATCTATCAGCACCAAATGACAAAACAACCAGCCACAGGATAAACTAGTTTACCACACCTCTCACCTCATCTCGCCTGAATCGGCATTGTTTGTCCTCTGCAGCTTATTCATCGTGATTGTGGTACTTTCTTTGTGCTGTTTTTTTTTGCAGGTGGGAGGCTGGAGGAAGATTACAGGTGAGAAAATGCATCAGATTCTGCAGTAAAACAAGGGAAGCATCAGGAAAAGTAAAGCTAAAATAGGGAAGTAATTGTATTGATAACTTTGGCAGAGGATTGTAATTGCAAAATTGCTCACACTTTGTTTTCCAAGTGTAAAATAAAATGTATTTCTTTCTGTCTTTCTTATTCATTCAGTCAGTCAGTTCAAGAATACTATGGGTTTTTCCAAGGGTTGTACCATTTGATATTCTGAACTAAGCTTGCATGTTAATTAAAAAAGCTCCAATTGTATTATTATTATTTATATTATGTATTTATTTATTTATGCTTTTAATTAAGAACATCATTATTTTTGGTCACACCATTTGACAGTCTGAACTAACCTTGGATTTCATTTTCATTAAAAAAGCTCAAAATATATTATGTGTTTATTTATTTGTTTGTTTAAGAACATCATTATTTTTTCATAGGGTTGCGCCATTTGAAAATGTGACCTAACCTTGCATTTTTATTGGAACAATATCCAAATATATAATGAAAATACTAAACTTTGCATACTGGTGGTGCATCTATGGTGTTGTAGAGGCCCTTTTTGTGAAATTAAGTCATGCATTATGATTTTCTTGCAATTTTACAACAAAATAGCTTCCTTTAAGTTGGTTATACCACACTGACTTGTTTTAGTTTTGTAAACAATCATCATTGTCATCACTTGTAATTTCAGATATGAAATGCTTTTTAATTCCATATACATATATATATATATATATATATATATATATATATATATATATATATATATATATATATATATATATATATATATATAAGTTGATTACAAGCTCACTGGAGCTCTCCAGACTCACAGCAAAGTCAAGTGAAGAACACTCATCGTAGCATCTGTCTGTGCATTCGGTATGAGAACAAAAATGGATTTTATAATAATCTATTCAGTCTAATTGCATAATTGTCCTGCTTGCAATGTCACAAAAGTGTAAAGAGTCATTATAAATGCATAATATCATGCAGAATTACTTGAGACACGAAAGTGTGATGTAATCAAAACAATAGTTTAGTTCTTGAAAACTTGTATCTCAGAGATTTTTTATTATTTTTTTTATTTTTTTTTTTTAGGATTACATTAAAAGATCTGCTCAAGTGGGATTCAGGAGTGAAGTAACTTCTTTATGAAATGCTGCATTGTTTCCATAACATCTTTAGTTTTAATTTGCATTATCTGCTCCTGTCTAGTGAAGAACAATGCCTAAAGCTGTGTACCAAATCTTTCAAGTGAATCTGGCTCTATGACTAAGACATTTGGGAGAAAAACAACACTAGGCAGGCAACTATCATCTGTGAATAACTCACCCACGAAACAACGTCGCAATTATGCCGACCACGCATATCAGAATCAAATTGATGCCTCTAATCTTCTTGATCTCTCACTAATGCAGGATCTTTGTAGGTACTCGCATACTAAACTTTGAGTCGAGTGCTTCCTCTGGCGTTAATGATGTAAGTGTTCTCCAAATGCTAAAGATGGTAGCAGTCTAAAGCTCATTCCTCACTGGATGACATAAGATCAATTCTCACCACAGTCTTTGTCTTATATTTGGGCATTAAGTCAATATTTTTTTCTCAGGATGACACAGGAATGGATGGTGCTGTCTGTTGCGACTGTATGCTGCATGCTGAGGCAAAATGATAGTCTTTTCTTAAAAAAAAAACAAATAACAAAAAAAAAAAAAAAAAAAAAGATAAGTTTGAAAAATAAAATGGAGCAGTTTTTTGTATAAAATAATGGAGGTATGAATTCAGCAATAGCTGCAAATTGCAACATAGCATCTATATATATATATATATATATATATATATATATATATATATATATATATATATATATACACACACACACACGCTGATACTTTTTTATTTGTTTATTTACTTATTTATTAATTTTATTTAATAAAATTACAATATTTTACTGCTTGTTTTCAAAAATATAATTAATAAAACTTTTTTTTTCTGCTGAATAATTTAATGTTCATATTTTTTATTGCAATTGCAAGATATTTTCACATATTTTTACTTTAACCCTCACAAAAATATTAAGGTTAGAAATAATAATAATAATAATAATAATAGGAGAGGTGTATTACAAATATATTTTCTAAATCAATTTTGATTGATTGATTGATTTTATGGATTTTTTTTCTAAAGGAATAGAGTTTTACACCATTGAAACTAACAAATTTCCATTACGTACATCAGAACCATACCAATAAACAAGGAATGTCTTTATCATGGGATGCATATTTGTAGGTTTCCCAGTATGTGAAAATTCTTATGAGAATGAATACTGAATGTTCCAAGTTAATGAAATAATAAGGGTTTTTTAAAGCTAAAACAGACAGCCTGGACTTATCTTTGCCCCATTGAGATACCAAAGCTGAAAGTTTTTTTTTTTTTTTTTTTTTTTTGATTAACAGATTAACAGGGCATCCCCACACCTGTTTCGAAGTAACTTTAACTTTGAGATATTCTTAATGTTTTCATGGGTTCAACAGCAAATAAATCATTTGCTTTTATGTCAGATTTACAGTCATTGTTTTTGCACATTGCATTATTGTATAAGACACTTTGGAAAAATGCACCTCGATAAATGATTTTTTTTATCATTTTATTTTATTTTATTATCTTATTTATTAATAAATGTCATGTTAGCAACTCAAGATTTAAAAAAATGAAAAGTTTTTTTTTTTTTTTTTTTTTTTGCAGTTCTGTAGTGATTCTAGCTGTCAGATTAAGCACACATTCCTGCCTCAGATATGTAAATGAAAACAGCTGTTGTTCTCTCTGTGTACATTTCTCCGACATGGACAATTAATCACTCTTAAGCAGTGCATCGGTCTTCAAAGGTGCGTCCCTCACCTTATCTTTTCACTGTAATGACCTGCGGCGTGTCAAAAAGCCATATTCATCTTCAGCCCACAGACTGCTGGCACAGCTGTCAGAACCAGATCGTCTTTATGACTGAATGATAGATGTGCTAGAAATAAGAGACCAATATAACAAAGTCTTTGTTTTTTTTGAGGGGGGGTCTGGAAGAAGTAGTAGTATTCTTCTCATCTTTTTCACAGTCCTGAAACAATCTCCCAACACAAGTCCATTAATGAAAAAGGCTGTTGGAAAACTACTTGACAGATGCTGACCAGAAGGTGTCTGGTATGTTTTGAGTTTATCTCCTTGTTTAAAATTGATAACCCCATCCAGTCCTCTCCAAGCCAAATAAGGAGGGATATTGAGTGTCCTATCATTCAAGGGAGAAGTTCTTAAGTATTGCCAAAGACAAGGTTCATTCCTATTAGAAGCTGTTTGGCTTGGCTCTGTTTTAAGTTCAGCCGCTCAAGCCAACAAGTACATCTGCACACCGCACCTCCCCGTACCTGTCGAAAACATCGCACACTATCCATTAGAGAGTCGTCACAAATCGTGAGCTTTGACAAGGGAGCTCTCTTAAATTCTGTACAAATTTGAAGATGAATAAATTCTCGAAAGTCAGGTTTTATATACAGTATACAAAGAGTTTGACCAGTTAAGGGGAAGCTGTTATGAGCCTATAGTTTGTAAAAATACATGCCACTCAGAATTTAAATTTAAAGAATTGTTATTATATGCATATGATAATATATTATATGTATTATTATAAACAGCAGTATATATACACACGTCATACTTTGAAGACCAGTATAAACAGCAAATATAGTAAATCAGGTATTAACAGCTAATAGTTTATATTATTGTTTGCAAAATATTTTGTATTATAATATAAACATATATATATATATATATATATATATATATATATATATAATGTAATTAATAAGTAAATTTTTTAACTTAATATTAAAATAATGGCTAAATACTCAATCATTAACTACTATTACTATTCACTACTACTATTATTTTTATTTTGTAATGTTATTTTTTTGTACACCAATAAACCGTTTACTGTAACACCAGGACCATGAACTAAAGTCAACAGGGTCAGTTTTTATTCATGTTAATACAATATTTAATTAAAAAAATATTGCCATCAATGACAACGGCTCAAAACTGTAAAATCACTTTAACAGAATACTCATACAGTGCATATGTGCATGGTGGAATATAATGTATAGGTCAAATTTGTGAAAGGTTGCACAGAGTTTATCTTTCCTCGATGGAAAATAAATCAAAACGTCTCTTGCGAGAGTAATTTATGTGTCCCTGCTGGCGAATAAAGTGATGCTCCCTTTTGCATCCGTAACATTACCAGCTGGAGTTGCCTTCTTTGGAAGAAATAGTGCCAGAACAACATCAAGTATTAATCACACCATGTCCTTTCCCTGACACCATTCCAAATGCCTTGTTGTTCACTTAGCGCATAACACTCAGTTGCTACGCCGAGCAATCCATCCTTTGGAGAGGAAAGTAATCTGACTTATGTTTGTATAGCATTTGATGGGGTCTAAGCAAAGGAAGCCTGGCATTTTATGTCCGCTTTTCCACCTAAACAAGGATGAAAGGCAATTTATTCTGCAAAAGCTAAACGATGCCCATCATGTCTGCACATTTTCCTACTCAGAGAAAGGTTACCTTGTAAAGAGGTACAGCTCTAGAGCCATGAGAATGAGTGTGTCCTTTCATGCGGTGACAGATAGCTATCTAGTACTCCAAAAGTTAGAGCCGGAACAATTTACGTGTTGTGTTTGGAAGAGGCTTCTGTCATTGGAATACCAAGTGCATTATTCAATCGCGGCACCAATAATAAGATGGCAGGTTTCACATGCTTGAACATATAAAAAGGTTGTGATCTGAACCAAACAGACCTTTTGAGTTGCACAAAAAAACTTTTTATATGCTGGATGTTTGGATCATTATCATGTACTGGGGCTTAAAACTCAGTGAAATGCTGTTTGCTGAAATGCTGTTTGCAATCCATTTTACTTCAGTAATCTAATTTAATCTTATCCTTCGGATGGTGAAAAGTTGTTGGAGGTGATGATTTCATGTTGACTTTAAGTGCAGAGCTTCAAGAAATCCATGCAATTTTAACACATGCATAATATCTCCAATGTTCCTGCAAATGTTTGAGGATATGGAACGGGATTTTTGGAGGGAAACTGGTTTTAGTTCATGTTAATATAAAATGAAAGCTTCAAAACTGAGCTTTGTTTGTTAAAAATGAACCAAATTAAATCATTAGTATATTATTTCACTCATAAATGGTTGGTAATTGTCATAAATAAAGAAGTAAATGGCAAGTAACACTTAAATAAACTTGAAACTTTCTTGTAAAATATACTCCAATAATCTTTGTTTTATTTACTACTTAAAAAAAAAAATGCGCACAGTGTCAGTTTCACTTGATTAGTCTTTGACTCATGTCACGTTCTAAACATGAGAATAATGCAGCCTTCACGTGCTATCGCAATTATCATAAATATGAGTTTCCTAACTACACATTAATGCCTCTCAAGTCATATTTACTACTGGGAAATTCGGAAATACTTTTGAATACTCGAGTTAGGTGCACCATAATCTTTAAACATGGTAGTGGGGACAACCATTGCTGCGGTCAGTGCTGTTCTCACAACAACTACATCACTTTGTCTTGTCGCTAAAATATTATATTTATATGAGGGATCATTTGAAACACATTGTATGTTTTATAAGCGGTGAAATAATCATGTATTTGACCGAAATTCCAGAGTTGTCAGCAAACTGCATAGCCTATAGCACGGTGGATGTATGATTGTCAACCAATGGGATGCAACATTTTATTCCTTCCGACAACAAAGCACTTGAAAATGACAATTTTGTAATCACTACTTCATAAGTGGTAAATAGGATAGCACATGAAGGTAACATAGATCCTGCTATTACTGCACATGTGAAGTGTGGTGGCGTTAGTTCTTATCACATAAGTGTTATCACATAACACAATGAGTTGTTTAAAAAGGCAACCATCTGAGGAATCATCCGATGTAAAAAATAAATAAAAATAAATCTTATTTAGAGAACAACAAGCAAGCAAAGGGGCAAATATTGCGACAACTACTATGAGGACATTTCAAAGGATTTGAGACCAACCCAGAGATGGCCGTTTTCTTGTTCGACAGGAAAGAAATATGCCAATATTTCTGCCGAATGACAGCGTTATGCCTATTGTAACGTTATTTATTTCAACACAACTGTCTAAACGTCAGTGGAAGACACTTATCTGCTTGAAAGATATTATTTACAGATATGCTGATTGTACACCTCAAACTATTATATTCATCCGAGCTAAAGATCTGAACCGGATCCCAACGCAAGTCAATGCCAAAACAAAGTTCCTCCACAAGTAACATGCAGTTTTACACCTCCACCAGTGGAGGGTTTTTTCACTGATTTTTTGAAATTGTTACCATTTCATTTTGCTTTCTAAAAACTGGTTGGGAGTCATGACATTCATAACAGTGATTTTATTCTATTGACATCCCTTTTTATTGACAATGAGAAATTAAGATCAAAAAGTGCTTCAGATAATATTTTTGCTTTAGCCTTAGGAGATTAATAGTATGAAAGCCAATTATTTATTTAAGAAATCAAACGGTACATTTTGATGTGATTTAAGAAGCTTTGAGAAATTTTGAGATTATTTTAGCTGCTTGGGAAGTGTTAGTAAAACGTGTTTCGAAGACATCCAGTACCGCATCTCTATTTTATGATAGTTCTATTTTTTTTATCTAAACTCAAATTTTGTCCAAATACAACAATCACTACAGAATAACAAAGAAGCCAAAACTGTGTTATCACCATCTGAGATGGTTGGAAATGCGTATGGTGTTGTCCAGCAGCGAGATGTTTTCATTGCAGATGAATGGCTGTAGATTATGCTGGTAAACTGGCTGTTGCAAGATGTTGAAATGCCACCCTTAGTTGCTTTCATCAGAACGTCTTCTCCTCAACTCAGACTTGTTTGTTTGATTTGAGGTGATATGAAACATACCTGCATTACGTCTGTTTCAGATTCATATCAGCCCACACATTTCTCTCCGTTTCTTTCTATATGGCCAGTAAATGTCACATGGAGTGTAATGGTTTCTCTGTTATGCAGGCATGAGGTCTAATTTTCACCTGCTGCTGCAGGTTGTTTTGAAGAAGTGTTTTTTTCCCCTCTCTGTTTTTTTTTTTTTTTTCCTTTCTTTCACCTAAGTTAAATGAGAAGAAAATAAAAATAGGCTACTTTAAATGTTTATTTAATATGTGTATTAAAAAAAAAACCACACTGGATTTTTTTTTTTTTTTTGATTTTTGTTTTTTTGCATATACAGTTTTGTAAACAACATGAGAGTGAGTAAATGTTGACAAGACTTAAAGAGAAAAAAAAAAAATATGGTTGCCATCCAGATGTTTTGAAGTGAATCTCTAAGAGCGTAATATTCACGAAAAAAGGTCTTCCAACTGAAGTAACGCAGTTCTATTTTTAATCCATTAGTGTCATCGCTAAACATGTTACTGTCATAGCTGGCAAACTCAAACCCTTACTGTTATGATGACAAAGGCTGTTTGCATAATATCAGAGACAGACAAAGTAATAAGTAAAGAATTACGGGCATGTAGGTGAGCGAATCGATCAAATATTAACTTTGGGACTTTCTGTGCGTGACTGCGCACTACAGGCCAGAAATGAACTTGAAAGTGTGTCAGTCAAACAGACAGGTGACGAGATGAAAGGAACTGGTAAAGAAAGACAGGAATGGCCTGAGAGAGAGAGAGAGAGAGAGACGGGAAGAATGAGTAAATTTGCTGTTGTACAGCCTAAAGCCATACATCTCCCCCGAGACCCGTCTCTCCTGCTAGACTGACAACAGAAACGATGAGAAAAAAAATTGGTTGGGAGAAGCAGTTGAAAAGTAATCACATACTGGAAAGGTCTAGCCTTTCTAAGGAGAAAAAAAAAAACCTGGCAATGTACTGTAGAGACTTATGAGTGAATCATAGATTCAGTATCATATACAAATTGTTAGTTCTTTGAAATACAGGCCTGTCCAGTGACTTCTAAGGTCATTTATTTGGCATTTCTCTAACAATACAATGTAGGATGAATCACTGATTCAGGCTTTTGTTTCATCTGCAGCTGAACAGCTCAAAGTTGATTCACCTCTTACCTCAATGACTTCATGAACTGAAAGCTTTTAACCGATAAGCTACTTCTGGATGCTTGTGACTGAGTTCACATTGTATGTTAGTTTGTCACTTAATTTTATGGCACTTCAGTGAAGACTGAAGGGAATGTGAGGTTGGCGGGGAATGTGAGAGTGTTTGACGAGTCAAACAGCTTGTGGACTTCAACTTGATGCTCAACCTTTTGAATTGGAAATGAATGGAAGCGAAAGTGAAACAAATTATGTTTAGCTCAAAAAATGGCAAAGATGCATCAAAAATATAACATAAATACTGTTGCGCTACATTTCGAATGGTCTAAAGCTATTCGATAACTTTGTGATGAGCAAACAGAAACTGAAGTATTGTTTGCTAATAAGATCACTCTCTTCATATATATATATATATATATATATATATATATGCTACATTATGCTACATTGATATATTTAATGTAAATATATTTAACGTAATATGCTACATTGATATATTTAACGTAAATCACCCACTAGTTTTGAGAATTTTTTTTTGTTACGAAAATTTATGCAAAAGTACAAGTAAAATTTGTGCATAACAGTGAAAGCAAGTTTTACACCAAAAAATAATGTAAATTGTTCATGTACATGATATTAAAACTCCTGCCAATACTGATAAGCCAATAATTGTTTCGTGTTATGTAAAGTTAAGTGTTAAGTAAAGTATGTAAAATTATAAAGTGTGTGTGTAATTATAAAAACCTAACATTTTTAAATGTTACTAATTGTTTCATAACGTTCAGAGAACGTTCAAAAATAACATTGCAATAATGTTTGCAAAATGATCAAATGGAACGTTATCATCAGCACTGTTATGAAATTTTAAAATGAACAATGGATATGGCTTTTTCATATTTTTGTTATTCAAATATTTTGTTTTTCTTTAACTTTAATTTTAATTGAGCGTTATATAACAAAAAGGTCATCTAAATGGAAAAATAGGTGAAATGAGCAAAAAAAATTAATAAATATCAAATATTGACCCATTTATATCCAATGTAGCTTGTTATTTCATAATAATAATGACCAGTCCAACATCTGATAACATCATATCCAATATTCATTCAAATTTAAGATTATTATTTATTTATTATTTATAATTAAAATACTAATGATACTGTTTGAAACTCTCCATTTGCATGGTGATTCCAGGTAAGCCATTATGATCGGATCTCAAGAGATGGGTGTTAAACCGAATGCAAACAGAGCCAATAGAGCATATTTCCTGTTATGGCTGACTGTTCACAACGGGTCAAAGTCATGTATTAACAGATCCCAAACCTGCTTGATGTTTAATGTTGTGTATCTTGTGATTAGCTATGCTGTCATAACCTGAGGCAGATGAGTTGGCAGTTTATAATAGTTCTTCTGACAGATCGAGCGCGACTGATGGCTCTAGGTAGGCGTAGCCACTGAGACTCGAGCCAAAGCAGACAGGTAAGGCACGCAAACGCAGATTTGCAATCTGTCAAGAGCCGTCAATCTCTGACTAACTCACAACAAGAGTCTCGAAAAATAGATGCCAATGTATAACAACAGATTCTGTGCCAGCTGTTCTTCTATCAAATATATGTCCACTTTTTTATGACTTGTTGGGTCCCAGCTGATTTTCTAAATAATAACTTATTGTTTACTTAACTGATTAATTAATTAGTAAATAAATAAATAAGCAAGAAAGAATTACAACTGTGCTGGGTTTTATAAATATTTTACATATAGGCAAAACTTTATTCATTCATCCTTCAACTTACAATTTTTTGTTGTTAAACATTGTTTATTTTTAATGATATTTTCACTAAAATTTTCTTAAATATGGTACACTGAAAAAAAATGTTGTAGGATTTACTTTTAAAGTTTTCACTTAAAAATTCCTAGTAAATTTCACAAATAATTACAAAGAAATGGCAAGTTACACATTGAATTGTGACTTAAAATTTGACGTAAAAATTTACTCCAACAATCGTCATAAATTAAAGTAATTTTTATAAATTAAAGTCACTGTTAAGAATTCTTACCCTAATACCGGTTCAGACTACATGATTTTAGCCCGATTTTGCTACGATTTGCTTGACGTAGGGTGTCGTGGGGATTCGTAAACGACAATGGGCAACGGGACACAAGATTCCATTGTTTCAGCTCATGTAGTGTGTCATAGTTGACGATAACCGATTCCGCGTCTTCACAACATCATGACAGAAAGACTAGATTGTTTACTTTTTTTTCCATCGTCCACGATCATGTTGACAAATAGTAGCACAGAAGCTCTTTCATACACAGTTTTCAAACATAATGAAACAAAAGAGAGATAATGGTGCTGTTAGGTGGAATTATGAGATGGAGGAAAGGTTCGTGGAGCTGTGGCAGTACTCCTGCCTGTATAATGTGTCATCAAGGGACTATCATGACAGAACAAAAAAGAAAAATGCTGGCGAACGATAGCGGAAGTGCTTCAGTAACGTTTACACTCTTTTTTTTTTGGAAGTCAGTCGCTAGTTCCACCTTCTCGATGACATAAAGGCTGACGTAAAGACGGCACGCGATGAATGGTCGTGGAGCAACGTGTAGCCTGACATGTTTCTTGTCCACAACACGACTAGATTTAAGGAGTCAAAATTGTGTAATCTGACACAGTGACTATCGTGACTGACAAAAATATCGTGCTGTCTGAACCCGGGATTAGTCTTTTCTTAAAAAGTCTTTGAGACAGTTTTCTTTTTCTTGACATGTACTTCGTTTTTTTCTTGTTTTTTTCTCCCCACCCCTTCCCAGCAATTTGTTCTACAGCCACGCAAGAAACCAAAAAGCATCCTTCTTTTTACAAAACATTATGTAGTGAATAGTTATTCTATAAGATTGCGATTAGCCTGAAATGTGAATTCAGGTGTGCTGATGATCGTTATTTAGCAAAATAATTTTCACTTCAGGCTTTTGAAAGGTTTTTTTTACTAATTGGCGTCAACAAAGTGAGTATTCTGCTGTTTCCTTTAAATCCCTGGTGCTCAGGTAAACCAAAAAATAATGAAGGCCATGCGCTAAGCTTTTCCACCCTCTCCAACTTCAGCCTGGATTTGGACAGCAAACCACAAAGCAGCTCTCAGCTGACAGCTAGTTAGCTGCCCTGCAACACTCAGAGCTCATTTATGGCTTACTGTGTTCCTCTGTTGCGGAAGTTTCCTCTTCCGTAAAATACAACTTTTCTATTCTCTACTTTTGTATTAGACTTTGCACCTTGGTTATGAAAGTAAAGAGAAAAAACACTTTTCCCTTTTTTAGTCACATGCTAGACTAGATGAAGTTTGACGTTTTAGAATTAGCCGTGTAATTTAGAGTTCAAGTTTGCGAATTCTGCGGAGATTAGAATGTAATCTGTTTCTCTTCAGATCTTTCCACAGAGCTGCCTCCTGTAGTTAAACTCTTAATTACATCTTGCACAGCTAATTACAAGTTGTTAAAAGCAGAGTAGATAATTAGTAATTAGTAAAAGATCTGAGAACTGGTTGAGTGGCCGTATTTTCGTACCGAGATGTTTGATGTGCTTTCATGTCATTTGTCTTTATACAGTTAAACAATCCACATTACAGCGTAAAACATTATATAATTTGAGAAATATTATAAAGTAATTAAATGTATCACTTATAATAACTATGTCTGAAAGCATTTAGGTAGGTAAGGAGGCTATTCAGAGTTTTCCTAAAAAGCAATGCCATTTCAAAGCATGGAGGGGCAAAACAAATAGTGAAAAAAAAAAGAAAAAAAAAAAAAACCTTGGTGACATTTTTATTTATTTTTTGAGTTGCCAGCCAGCACCAACATAAACAAGAATTAACTACATTTTTTTAATTGTAAACATGCAGTCACATTAGTGAAAATTCACAAGGAAAAACGGTCTATTGTTTGTTGTCATTGGTAGGGCTGAAACGATTAGTCAACATTAATTGACAATAGCATCGGATATTTAACAGGAAATAAACCACTTAGACAAGTGATTTCATTAGTTGATATGCAGCATAGCAGAGCTAAACTAATATATGATTGTCATTTTATGTTAGAATTACGTAAAGTCAGCAGTTCAGGGATCGTAGACAGAATCACTCTGGACACTCTGCGTAGCCTCGGACTGCTACGCCAGCCAGACCCGCTCCCGGAGAAGACGGAGGCGGTGAGATAGGAAGCTGGGGAGGATTAACCGCTAAGCAAAGACTAACCCATGCAGAACGCCGCTTCCATCCATTCTGCTTGGTAATGTCCACTCTGTGGAGAATAAATTGGACTATCTGAAGCTGGACCTTTCTAGTAAATGGGAGATGAGAGACTGTTGTGCCATAATTCTGACAGAAACATGGCTAAACCTTTCTGTTTTGGATGACGCTGTGAGTATAGAGTTGCTAACAATTTTCAGGTCAGACAGGAGCTGTGTTCTCAGTGAAAAATCACGGGGTGGCAGTGTGTACATTTACACAAATAACAGCTGGTGTAACAATGCCGCAGTGGTCTCAAGTCTTTGTTCTCTGGATGTAGAGTTTTTGTCTATTAAATGCAGACATTTTTACCTGCTTAGGGAATTTACATATATCATCATCACAGCAGTGTATATCCCACCTAGTGCAAATACTAAGGAGGCCCTGAATGTGATACCGTTCCATCAGTGATCTGCAAGACTCACATGCGGAGGGTGTTTTTATTGTAGCAGGGGACTTTAACCAGGCTAACATGGGGACAGTTCTCCCTCATTTCCATCACTATGTGTATTTTGGCTTTTAAGGCAGTCCTCCGCCCTCACATCGGCTCCTCTAACCATCTCTCTGTGATGTTGATTCCTGCATACAGGCCTATGCTCATTAGGAAAAAAACATCCGTGAAGCAAGTGAGGGTCTGGCCTGGGGGTACCATGTCAGCATTGCAGGATTGTTTTGACCATACTGACTGGGATTTGTTCAAGGAGGCTGCAACTGTTAATCAACATATTAATGTGGAGGAGTATGCTGCCAGAAAATACAGGGTTTCTTCTCTGATCCTACAAATACCAAGCGCATGTGGTAGGGCATAAAGACTGTCACAGACTACAAAGCTGCTCCACTACCCTGCGAGGACAATATATACATACATGCATATATATATTCTTAATGAACTTAATACATATTTTGGCACTGAATAACACTCCTGCAAGTAAAAGTGTTCCTTATTCAGATGAGGAGGTACTTAGTCTTAACACCGGTGACATCCGGAGGACCCTGAAAATAAGGCAACGCCCAGAAGGCAGCGGGTCCTGATAAAATCCCAGGACGGGTGCTGAAAGAATGCGCTGACCAGCTGGCTCCAGTCCTTACAGACATTTTTAACACCTCACTGGATCAGGCTGTCATTTCATCATGTTTTAAGATTGCTATTATAATACCAGTGGCCAAAAAATCCACAATAACATGCCTCAACGATTATCGTCTGGTTGCACTCACACCTATAATGATGAAGTGCTTCGAGAGGCTGGTGAAGGACCATATAATTTCAAGACTCCCTCCTATGTTTGATCCTTTCTAGTTTGCTTACCGACCCAACCGCTCCACAGAGGACGCTATATCCTCTGTACTCCACCTGAACCTGGACCATCTGGAGGAGAAGAACACTCACGTGCGAATGCAATTTGTGGATTTTAGCTTGGAATTCAATATGACTATCCCCCAGTATTTGGTAAGCAAATTGGGACCTTTGGGCCTTGGTACCCCCTTGTGTAACTGGCTACTGGACTTTTTAACCGACAGACCTCAGTTTGTGAGGGTTGGAAATCACACCTACAGTATCATCTCTCTGAGCATTGGCTCCCCCCAGGGCTGCGTCCTGAGCCCATTACTATTCACCATGATGACCCATGACTGCCGTGCCAGGTTCAGTACAAACCATGTTGTGAAGAATGACACAACAGTGGTGGGCCTCATTCAGGATGATAACGAACAGGCCTATAGGGAGGAGGTGAGACAGCTTGTGGACTGGTGCAATACAAATAACTTGCTCCTGAATGCTGAAAAAACAAAGGAGATCATTGTTGATTTCAGGAAAAAGCAGCACAGGCACACATCACTCATCATCAATGACACTGTGGTGGAAGTAGTCTTTAGTATCAAGTTTTTGAGGATGCAGATCCCAGATAGCTTGACATGGACCGTTAACACCGCCTCTCTATTGAAGAGAGAACATCATCATCTTTTTTGTCTGCGTCGGATGAGAAGAGCACACCTTCCCTCTCCTATCCTCAGTAATGGCTACAAAGGCATTATAGAGAGCATATTGATCAGCTGCATCCCTGTATGGTCTGGGGACTGAGGTCTGTGTGGAGAGTGGTGAGGACAGTGGAAAAGATCATTGGCTCTTCACTGCCTTCCATCCAGGACCTTGCACACAAACACTGTCTGACTCGTGCTCAAAACATTGCAAAAGACCCTACACATCCTCATTATGGACTGTTTACACTGCTGCCCTCTGGAAAAAGGTTTTGCAGCATTCGGTGCAGAACAGTAAGGTTCTGTAATAGCTTTTTTCCACAAGATTCAGACTTCTGAACTCAAAATAACCTCTTAACCATTTTATTTCACTAAATCTTTTTGTAGTGAGTCTTATGTGTACTAGATGTGGAAATTGAAACAACAGTACTTTTTATGATGTGCAATAATTGTACTATATGCTGCTGTCTATGTGCAATAACTATGTGCATTATTTAATATTTATATGATGCTATAATTCCTTTTAGTGTTATATTCTTTTAAATGAACACTGTTGCCATTTTTTATATCTAAATTTTTATACTGATTTTATGGTACATGTTTAGTTTAGTGCAGCATTTATCAGCCAGTGGAATGGAATTTCGTTCATATGTGCATTCTGTATGTACAGTTGAATGACAATAAAACCTACCTACCTAGCTACCTACCTACCTACCTAATAATATGTTTTGTTGTCGAATAGCCTTTGATCTCACATTACCCAATGTAAGGGTATGCAATAATGTGGTTTGACCAGTGTGGTGCTGTAGTGCAAGGCTGTAATTCAGCTCTACCAGATGCTATTTAAAGAGGAAGATGCACAGTGCTGTTGAAAGCAGCGTTTAGATGAATATGTAAATATGTTGCCCGCTTTCCTCTCAATAACGAAATAAATAAACAGCAAGAATGACAGCATGAGAAAACAGCAGTTCAGAAAGCATCTGATCGTGATGTGGATAAGTTTGCACCAGCTCTGCACTGCAGTCATGTCATGTTTATTTATACAGGGCTTTATACAATAGATTGATTTAAAGCAAGCAGCTTTATGGTATTAATAAAATAAAATAAAAAGTGTCAGTTATGCTTTCAGTTAGAATTACAACTTGGTTTTCTGTTATTAATCAGTTTTCCAGTGTAGAGCTAGCTAATGATAAAATGTTTGTTTTAGTGAATGCAAACATAAATAAATAAATAAATTATATTATTACATTAAAGTGATAGGCTGTATAGATTAAAGTTTAATCTAGCTCAGGACAGTTCTGAGTATTATAATACTGTAAGGTATTTCAAGAGAGCTAATGTTGTGAATAAGATAATTTGTCCAAAACTAAAAGTCTTTTTAGATTATCTTGTTCCATCCATATAACTTAAAAAGGGAGATGTTAGGCAGAATGATGCGTCAGTCGGTCAGATACTTGGTGAATTTGTCTTTAATTTTATTCTGTGTGCCAAATATGTTTATTTGTGTTGTAAAAATAAAAATGTAATATAGACATTGACTTCAAAGCTGAAGTGATTACCTTGTTTTAATTCTATTAGTTAGAATTTGTATCAATATTTTAACTAATTGTAAAAGCTGAATGATAGAACAAAGCCTACAGATTAATTGATGAACTATTTGATTATTAGTCGGTTAATTGGTGTAATAATCGTTAGATTAATCGATTATCAAAATAATCGTTTGTTGCCGCCCTAGTCAATAGTGTATAGTGACGTATGAATCACGACTCGCAAGGAAGTCAATTTCAAACTAAACAGATTTCTGAGGATCAATGGAGCAAATTCATGTGACGAACTTGCAAATGAGCGAACTCTGTGTGGAGAAATATTTTGCCACTGTGCAAAACTAATGTAATTGTGACTTTACTTGCAAATCTAAATTTATAACTCCCAATTCTGTTACTTCCGCCACATAAATAAATAAATAAATAAATAAACAGTAACGGACTTTTTATCTCACAATTCAGACTTTTCATCTCAGAATTTTGAGTTAACATCTCGCAATTCAGACTTTTTTTGTTTTTCTCTGTTTTATCTCGCAATCCTGCATTAAGTATATCCTATAAGCTTCCAAAGAAAACATTACATTGTTGATTTATTAGCTTGTTTTCACCTAAGAAAATGTAGTTAGATAAGCTAGTTTATTTACTTCAAATGTTGAGTAGCTTGTAGTTTGTGAAGTTACAGTCGCTAAGTCACAATGAAAGAGCAATTTTTGAGATGTTCCTTTGGAATTAAAGCAGATTTAAGTCCCTACGCAGTTAGAGATTTGAATAAAACGAAACAAAAGAGATGTGCTACAAGCAAATTTAGCCTACAGGCTCTCACGGCGTTGCATATTACCAGAAATGGCTCCTTCATAGAGTTAGCTCCTGAAAATGTCCCTGTCTCCACAGGAGCAATGTCTTTACTCAACAGAATGGAGCTGTCGTTTACTAAGGGTTAGACCTGCAAAGAAATGACCTGTCACCATTGTTCAGTGTCTACCTACCTTCTCTCTTCTTTTCTTGCTGTTTCTATGACTACCGTCTTCTCGTAGCTGAAGTTCCCTTACATTAGCGCCTGTTTGCAAGTGTTCACATATTTGTAAAGAAACTTTATCCTTTGCTTTACAATCATCATAAATGGACAGTGTGGTCGCAGAGATATAGGATATACTGTAATTCCAATCAAATGAATACTAAATATCATCCTTAGAGTGATGTTTTGTCCCTTTAAGAAGGCAATTTTACTCAGTACCCACTTAGTAATGCCTCCAACTGTCTATTTCCAAAGTTTTGCTCCATAAACTTGTAAACAAAAATGCATTTGCTGCTGCTAAGAGGAAAAGAGTTATAGTTTCAGGTGTTATAGTTTTTCAGTGTAATAGCAGTAACCATTTAGAAATTAAAATTTCCTGGCATTTAAGCACTGCAGCTTCTACATGAATATTATGAATGGTAGCTAAGCTTTGAGTTTATTCATATATGTTAAATCAGCATTGCAACCTAATAGCAGTATAGATGCGAGTCTATGACATGTCATAATTTATATATTCTGACTTAAAAAAAAAAAAAAATTCCTCACGTCCTTGTTAGAGCTCATACTTAAAATGTTCAGAGAACTTGTACAACCTGACCATTGCAATGTCATGCTGAAACATATGGCAGCAGCTTCAGATGTAAAAAAGTTATTTTTGTAAAAAAATTTTTTCATAATTCCTAGAATTGACTGTTAATATCTTAATAGTGCAATAATATTTGAACATTAATGAGATACTAGCAAGTTGATAGACTATCGAATGTGACGCTAAGTTTATTTATAATACTTTTGCATAGCAACTCTTACTTGTTGTCTTGTGGTTTTGTCTGTTGATTACTCAGATTATACAGAATAATATAAAAACCCTTGTGGAAAAAAGGACACTACTTTAGCATTAATTACAGAAAAAATATACTTTAAAGGAATATACTTATATAAGTATAAGTATGAATCTAATGCTTCAAGACACTTGATTGAATGTTTTTGCAATGAAATAGTAATAATAATAATAATAATAATAATAATAATAATAATAATAATAATCATAATTTAAGATTATATTAAATGCATTAGTTTAACCTAAGATTTTTTTTTTTTTGACCACTTAAGTAGGAGTTTAAATGTACTTAACCATTTTAATATGCAATTTCAAAATTTGCATTTACATTAAAATAAATGTTAACATCATTATATTGAAACTTGTTCTGTATGACATGTATTTAAGCATGCTTGTAATTGTTATAATGATGAAGATGCCACTTAATAAAATTTAAAATGTATTACCTTAGCATGATATTGAATAACAAAGATTATTAAAACATTATATAAATTATTACAAAGTGCAATTTTTAATCTATTTATGTGTGTTGAGAAATACTGAAGAAAAAGTACATTTCAAGTACACTTAAACATTTCACAGATCACATTTTCATTTTAAGTCTTATTTTGTCCTATAAAAAATGGTTAGATGGTAGAGTTGTTTATGTACTTTTTTTAGTCTTCACATTAACGCCTCTATATTGTCAAACAAAACCTGTCATATCCAATCATACCGCATTGGAGGCATTGCCTCCTTTCACGTGGCTTTTCCCAATTTATTCTCAATTACCCTCCCGAAAAGTCATGGTACGCTTTAAGGGGTCTTTTAAAACTCAATGGGCTCAGGGGAGGTGAGAGAGACGTGGACTCCTGCTATAAGTTTACCTGCCGGTGGCGCTGTTAGGCAATGTTTCTTTAGAAATAAAAGAGTTTTGTACACTTTTAAATGAGACACTGCCTCCCATGCCTCCTCAGAGGAAACACCCCTCATATATAAAATTTAACTCACATAATTCCAAGTTTGAGGATATGAACAGTTCCAAGTACAACATCCTGAGCTGTCATCTACTTATATATTAATATACAACCACATACAATACTGTAGGAAATGCATATGCACTCACCCACAACATCCTAACACTCGATTTGCACTTACAGTTTCTTCAGAACATGCTAAAAAAAAAAAAAAAAAAAATCTACTATGCTACTATTTAGGAGACATCTTCGGCCGAATAAATGATTGAAATAACCTATAAAAAACATTACCTTTTTCGGTTTGGATGATACATATTGAAAGATACATATTGAGCATTACGTAAACATAAGCAGCAGAGATTCTCACTGTAAAAGCCTCTGAGATGGGAGCCAGTGAATGAGGCCAGAGATGAGAAAGACTGCCTGATACTGATCAAAGTCGAGGAAGGGAAGGAGAGATAGAGCGAAAGACAGAGGATGTCTCCTAGAAAAGGGGCAGTGATCAAAGCTGGAGATGAAGGCAATGCAGCAAACTGGGAAATGAAGGAAGAGGAAGTGAAGGGAAACTCCAGCACCTTTCAGATTCGCTGAACTTGACTGTTGTGTGTGCATTCTGGCTTCATTATTTCCCACTCATAATTTTACAGAGGTTGGCTGAAAGAGAGATGATAAAAGAGAATGGGTTTGTTGCCAAGACCATGAAGATAATGTTGAGGAACTGTCATGTGATCAAACAGCCACGGCACATGGCACCGTGACCTCATCCATGCCTCAGATTCACTAATGAGCTGAACACAACTGTGGGGAACAATCAGAAAGTTTACTGTCCCATGTGTTAATGGAGCTTTTCATCACCCCTCACTCCTGTAGTTTGGGACTTTAGGGATTCAAGGAAACCCAAATGAACAAGATCTTTACAATATGGGTATTGCTTCAACTATTGAGACTTTTGGCCCTATAGCTGTGGAATATTCATTAGTACCTTCCTTTAATAATAGTTTTACTATCAACTTTTCATTTGCCTCTCTTCTCATTCAATTTTATACGTTTTCTAGGATTTAATCCAATTGATCTTAATGGTTAATCAGTGAATCATTCAGCAAATCGACACATTTCTATAGATATAGATTCTATAGAAATATATAGTAAGCAATTTCCGAAATGGATAACTAAGTATGCAATTAAATTAAAATGTATTATAGTTTAAGGTTATATTAAATGCATTTGGCTGGAATTTAGAGTGATTTTTGACCCACTTTAGGGAAGTCGTGGCCTAGTGGTTAGAAAGTTTGGTTGTGGGATTGAGTCTTGGGCCGGCAATACCACGACTGAGGTGCCCTTGAGCAAGGCACTGAACCCCCAACTGCTCCCCGGGCGCCGCAGCATAAATGGGTGTGTGTTCACTGCTGGGTGTGTGCACTTTGGATGGGTTAAATGCAGAGCACAAATTCTGAGTATGGGTCACCATACTTGGCTGTATGTCACTTTCACTTTCACTTAAGTAGGATGCATGTATATATTTCACTTATATATGGTACGTGTGTGCGCGCATGTGTATACCAATACCAATGTATTCTATTTACACTATGTTAAAATAGCAGGAATTTCTGCTATTTATACAACTTATTGCAAATAGTATTGAGTGTAAATTATAATTTTAATTCTAATTATTAAATGGATGCCACCCTTTTGGGACAATGAATCCCTCAAACTTATCCTAACCCTACCTGATATTTTGTCAACTTTTTAATTATTTCCTTCATTTTTATTGAAAATAAATGACTTTCTGAAATGATATGATATTTCAAATACACTACAAGTGCACATTCAATTGCAAGTAAGAGTGAACTTATTTATTTATTTATTTATTTTTTTCCACAAGGGTTTCATATGGCTTATTTTCTTTTTTGAACATTGGTTGAACCACATGACCTGGTAGACAAAAAGCTGGCCGACAGTTGTACCACCCTGACGTTTTTGACAAATTAAGGTCATTACATTTAATTTCCTCACAAATGCCAGTTTTTACTTGATTTGGAACCTGAAAGTGTTCATTTTAGATCTTATTCCTGACATTACAACACAGAGTGGTTTTGTACTTTGGAGCATTCATTAGTATTCAGCTTACTTGAGCAAGCTTCTGATGACCAGTGTTTTACAGTCGATATGAGCATCACAGCGCTTCAGTCACACGGGGCTCGTGTTCATTTGCAGTGCATTAACAAACAGCTCTGAGTTGTGGAAGTGTTAAAAGTGCAAGCCAAGCAGTAATGTTCAGGGCCAGTGAATGAGCTGAAGGGTGCTGAGGGTGCCAAGACACCCCTTTTTGATCTCTAATGAATGATGTATGGACTTGTTGGAATTTGGCTGAGGAAGAAGTTTCTTGAGGCAAATAAACATCGACATCAAGTGCTCTGAACATTTCCCGATCTGAGTTCATTTCTAGCTGGGAAAATGTAATGAAATGGGCCGGATTTATTCACGGGACGTCGGACGGCCAGGAAGCAAACTCGGATGACATTAGGGTATCAAAGGTGACAAAAAGAGAGAGAGAGGCAGAGAAGATAAAAGAGAATCACTTAAAGAAGGATGAAAGGAAGTTAGGGTTGAAGAAGAGGGTGAAACAAAGGCTTTGGGACCGACAGATTGATGGATCACCCAACGACAACTAGACACTGAGCAAAAGCAGATAGAAAATGTGTGAACTCTTGAACATTTCACTCGCAAAATATATGCTGTTGGAGTCAATGGGGTCCAAAACTCCAAAAGAGTGTAAATAATTCATGTGATTTGACTGGTACTTCATTTTCCAGAGACAAATCTCATTGGTCAAAATGTTTGACCACATGCTGTGGGAGAACCAAGAAGTTTGACGTTAGGTGATTTTTTTAAAAAAAATATTTATTTATTTATTTATTTATTTATTAGCTTCACGTTGCCATATTTGGGAGTTGATCAATGCTTTGATTTGATTTGATTTGAGAGTGAATAAAGACAATCATTTTGATTTGTTTATAATTTAATTTAATTTAATTTAATTTAATTTAATTTAATTTAATTTAATTTAATTTAATTTAATTTAATTTAATTTTTGTTCGTTTTAGACCTTGACCACTAGTCTTCATTGAATGGAAAAAAGCGGCTGAAAATATTCTTCAAAAACTCACTTTTTGTGTTTCTCAGAAGTCATACATGAATGACAATAAATGTAAAAAATAAATAAAATAAATGTAATTAGCTGAATTTTAGCACAACTAAGCAAGATTTAAGTATCAGTTAGATACTACTGTAGTTTTTGTTAATATTTTTAATTAGATTTTAATTTTATATTTTCTACTTTCATGTTGATTTTTAGGTACAGTTTTTGTAATTGTTTGCGTGTTTTGTCGTTTTTATTAGTTATGTATTAGTTATATATTTTTATTAAGTTTTATTTCAGTTTTAGTTATTTTAGTACATCAAGCAACGCTAAATGAAAATAAGAAATATTTCCTTGGAAAATAGCTGAAATAATATGTTTTTTTTTTTTTTTTTTTTTTTTTACATCTTATTTCAAGTAACTTTTTTACGGTTTTACATTTAGTTAAATATAATAATGCTAAATTAAGTACATTAAGTAAGTTAATTCTATTAGTTGGCTAAAAAGCACTGCTGACAACTACTGACAAACATTTATGGTAAGCTAAAACATACTTTAATGTGGATTCTATTGAAATGTGTATGTCATGTATTTAAATATATGCATAATTGCACACTTGTAATGACAAAGTTGCAATTTGCACATCAAAATAAGCACAACGAAAACTGAGTGAGACTTTTAATTTGATATCATTACAGTGTGCACTTTGTAAGTGTTAAAAAAACAGTAATTACTTTTATTGCATTAATACAATTTTATCTTCAAGTATTGTTATTTATTTATTTATTTATTTATTTATGTACATGCTTTTAGAATCTGAAGTGCATTTTAAATGCACATTCAGTTCAATTAAGCACACTTCTTTTTCACAAGGGGTCACTTGGTGCATTGCTACAATTCCAGTCATGCTTCTTCTTCCAGTCATGATCTCTCCAGCAGTTATGATTATTTCATGGCATTAACAAAACCCTCTTTGATCTAACCACTCCTCGGCACTTCAATCGGTGTGAGACAACTAAATAATATCCACTCCTAAATCTGTTCAGGGATGCTACTGCAAAATTCTACTTTGCAAAACTATTTTTAGCACCAGGAACATGGAGGGAAAAACTCCAGGACAACACAATGCTGTTTAACCAATAAAGCTGGGATGCTTGCATCTGTTGTGTGTTGAAGCGGGTTCCTGGCCGTGAGCAGACTGTAGCAGCGCTGGGACTGCTGACTGCTAGCCTCTGCCAGGAAGCCCTGTTGGTCGCAAAACAAATATCTCTATAAAAAGATCTGCACACGTTTGATATTGGCTTCACAGCAGTACTGCAAGCTATCCAGGAGGATGGTGAACTGCACGTTTGTTCCTGGAGAGCTTTGCACTTCTCCTTGAGTTCTGGCAGGTGTGCAGGCATAGAGAAGCACACACTCGACAGTTCTCACCGATCGTCTGGCAGATACGCTGCTTTCTCTGTGTGTGGGGGTGGTGGTGTGGGGGGTAGATGAGAAGCTGCTCTGCTTGAGGAAGGAAAAAAAAAAGCATTTCTCCAATAATCTTTTGTAGTAACTCATGAAAGTATTAAAAGTCTTTTTAATTACCAAAATTCTGTTTAGTAATCAGTTCCACTTGGGAAATCTTGAGTCAAGAATTAAAGAGACCATTCATGCAAAAATGAAAATGTGCTGAAAACCTGCTGACTTTCAGGTCATCCAAGATGTAGATGAGTTTGTTTCTTCATTAGATTTGGAGAAATATATATATATAAAATAATCTCACAATAATTATAGTACCAATGACACTCAACAAAATAATCATGTGTTTCACTTGCTCTGCTTGAATTTCTAAACAGTAGTAGTTGTGTTTATTGTTGGTTTAAAAATAAACATAAAACAGTCTACATTCATGTGTTTATGCGCTTCGATAAATGGCGTAACTCTTGGAAATGAAGGCACGCTTAATACGTTGTTTATTGTTAAGAGTGTCATTACGGCCCAATCCCAAAGTGTCTTTGAGCATTTTCTGAATTAATTGGCTCCTTCAGCTTGATGTATGAAACAGAAGAACAAAATATAATATATCTTCACACAGCCAGAATGGTGCTAACAAAAAACAGCTGTGCTGAATTCCACCGCTGCATCCGTCCCATTGTGCGCAGTTCCATTTTCTTTCATTCCAAACAGAGCTTTTCATCACTTTTGTTATAAATGTAGCTTTTTATTAAATTTGCTGGTTTTTGGCAGAGATACGATCATACAGACTGCTGTCATTCTGTTTAGTGAATTAGTCCTGGCGCTTGAAATAAACACTGATAATAAAATTAGTTATGAGAGGTTGATGTTGCAAAACAGTGTAGATCCATGTGAAATCACTTTTCCACAGACATCCCCAAGCAATATCCGAACAATCTGCCAATCATTGTCTTAAAGGAAAGTATTTGCTCTAGTTGTATCTTATCAGGAGTTCACTAAAGGAAAGAAACACTGAAAAACTATACACATCTATCTAATTATTTATTTATTTGATGAAAATGTGAAAAATAAATAAATAAACATTTTAACATTTGCCATCATCACAGATGTTGTATTCACCATATTTTTAATAACATGCCCTCAACTTGGAAACCCAAAACTAAAAGAAAATCTAGAGTTTCCCACATATTAAAACTTTGTGGTAGCATCCATCTGCGTTTCAATATAAAACTTTCTTTCCACCAATATGGATACTGTATCCATTGCATCCAGCCTATTCACTTACTGATACGTATTCAACTCAGTAACTCATCAGAAATCCAGAGTAATTCCTTGTATTTCGAACTTTGTTGTTCCATTCATGCGCATTCATAAATGTATTCTTTCCTACACGACTTCAACGCGCCATTAATTACAACTTCAAACCTAAGAACTTGACTTAAGGCGTGTGATCTAATAAAAATACAACCAGTGAGTTTTTAAAAAAATTGGCACATTTTAAAACTAGATTAAAAAAAAAAACAATGTGTTGGATGTACGCAAGAATTTACACGACAGACGACAATGTTGTCAAAATGACCTCAGTTCACATTGATCACAAAAAACGACTAAAGCACTGTATATTTCATGCCAGACCAGTAGATGGCGATGTCACTTTGTAAAGAAGCACTGCACATGCGCACACATACTTATAGATTGAACATATAATATGCATGTATATTACAAATGCGTTTTCACAATTTCGTGGAGATGGTCTTATTTTCAAAGACTTGCACTTTGAAACCCGTTTTCAAAAGTTTGTGTTTTCAGCCCCCCAAAATGTCATTGTCAATTAATGCCCAAAGCACATAAATAGTTTTCGGTTTTTGTTTAAAACATTGTGTAAACAACTTTTTTGGTGCTATTTATGTAAACTCGTAATCACGATCTTGATGACTGTGACTTTAACACACCGTTACAACTTCCGAAGTTGGAACTTCTCAAGAGGAAAGGCCTAAATTCTACATTATAATTTTATTTTATTATAATATGTATTAAATATTTTATAGTACAGTATATTGATAAATCCATATGCTCTAATTAAAAAACAACAAGAGCATTCCTCAAAACTTTTTTAAACATTTTATAACATTTTAAAACTAGATTTATTAAATTGAATAAAAACATAAAGCAAAGACACACCCAATTCTTATTCTTAATACAATTTATGAAGGCGCTAAAAAACTGTATCGTGATTGTCTAATACTATAACATTACGTATATACAAATTGTATAACGTTTGTTGTTTTTCCAATTTAGCTACATACTTTTAAAAAAGGAAAATACGAAATAAAAACAAACTGGAGACTTATGGCTTCAAAGAAAATCCTAAATTTCGCCTTGTAATTATGACTTTGTGGTGCCGTTCATGTTCATAAGTACAATGTTTCCAACATGACTTGAATGCACCATTAATTACAACTTCCAAAGTCATAACTTCCCAAGAGATGTCAATCTTATACATGTATATACTGCAAACGGGGTTAAAATCCCCTAATGGCTTCTGTCTGTGTTTGCTTGGTAACAATTTAGGGGATTTTATTCCTAGTTCTGCCGTTTTGTTCCTGCTGTGAAGATTTCCGACAGGGGATGATCTGCGTCGAGTTCTTCCCCTGACATTTAAGCGTGACACGCTCTATAAGTTACGCAGGACATCGAGTGTGTGTGCGCGCTAGAGAGGCTTTTCAAGAGCGCGAGGAGTGGGGGAAGTAATTGTGTGGGAATCTGCGATAGGCCCCTGGTGTTTGAGAGATAAGTCTGTCTCTCTGGGAGCAGAAAGGCTGCTTTTAAGGCCACATTAGCCACCTGTGGAGTCCAAAACACAGAGCAAACAAACAGCCAGAGGAGCCTGTTGCTGCTCGACTGCAGGGAACTACAATAAAGAGAGCCTAATATCACAGTCTAGCTTCAAAGAAGGTACTCATTATGGCTTGAGAGAAAGACTGCGACCAAAAACCCTTGGCTGAAACTGACAGAAATGATCATAAAATGGATATTTCTGGTCATTGATGTTTATTGGTCACCAGTTACTTTGTACATTGCGTCCGTTTTATTTATGCCCTAGATTTTTTTTTTTTCTGTCAATCCTGTAGTATTGTTGTTGACAGTTCTTCTGAAACACTAGAGAACAAGCAAACATAAACAAACAAATAAATAAATAAATCTGAGAACCCAGAAATGACTATGTCTAATATTTTTATTTAATTCCAGCTTTATTCAACTACATTTTTTTTTTATGGAGGAAAATGTACTCTTTTTACAAAAATGTCTGATTTAGTATGGTTATTTTAATATTATATACTATAATATTGGTATTATAGTGTTATATACTATAATATTTTTAAATTTGTAATATTAATAATTTTGAAAAAAGTTTATGTAAAAATGTGTGCTTCAAACGATTAATCGCGATTAATCGCATCTAAAATAAAAGTTTTTATTTACATAATATATGTGTGTACTGTGTATATTAATTATGTACATATAAATGTACACACACATACAGTAAATATTTCAAAAAATATTTACATGTATTTTACATGTACGTATTTATATTCATGTAATTTGTATTATATATAAATATATTTAAAATATAATCATAGCATTTTTTTTTCTTAATATATACATGCATGTGTGTGTATTTACATATATGTAATAAATATACACAGTACACATATATATATTATGTAAATAAAAACTTATTTTGGATGCCATTAATCGCGATTAATCATTTGCACTAGTAAAAATAAACCTGAAATAAATAATGTATTAAAAAAGAAATTTAAATTTATTTTAGTTTATTTTTTTACATTAAATTTCAGTTTTAATTTTACATGAACTGTTTATTTCAGTAATTTGCCAAGGCAACATTTCTATTTTACATTAAAATGATTAAGGTTTACATTTTTCCACTGCTTTTCACTTCAGTAATTCATCCACCCATCCATCATTCATCCATTCATTCAATTCAATTCAAGTTTAATTGCATAGTACTTTTTACAAACAAATTGTTGCAAAGCAACTTTAGAGTTTCTACAATATGTAGTAGTAGCTAATCAGTGGTGACTGTCAGTTTATGTGCATATGGCAGAAATGTATGGAAAAATCATTTAAAGACGTAATCAAACAGATGATGAACACTATTAACAGCAATTATTATATGATGCAATCGAACTTACAGCAAATTTTGGTAGTTCTGTATGTTGTCTCTGGGTTAGCATCATCTGAGGTCCTCTGAGGGGTTGCATCATCTCTTCTCAGGTGTTCTGGATCCAGACTGGAGCTTGTGTAAATCCTAGTTACAGAGAAACAAATAGAGACATAATTAGCATAGTTGCTGTCCCAACCAAGTAAAATCCCTTAGTTTAACCCAAGCTAAATAATAATGCGCATTTGATCAGATATAACTGCTGTGTTTGGCCAAAGAGATGTCTTTAATCTAGATTTAAACAGAGGAAGTGTGTCTGAACCCCGAACATTATCAGGAAGGCTATTCCAGAGTTTGGGAGCCAAATTTGAAAAAGCTCTACCTCCTTTAGTGGACTTTGCTATCCTAGGTACTACCAAAAGTCCAGGGTTTTGTGACCTTAGGGAGCGTGATGGGTTGTAGCGTGGTAGAAGACTAGTTAGGTACGCAGGAGCTAAACCATTAAGGGCCTTTTAAGTAAGTAATAATACTTTGTAACCGATTTGGAACTTAATAGGTAGCCAGTGCAGAGACTGTAAAATTGGGGTAATATGATCATATTTATATATTTATTTATTTATTTATTTATTTGACCTGGTAAGGACTCTAGCTGCTGCATTTTGGACTACCTGTAGCTTGTTTATTTAAGATGCAGGACAACCACCTTATCTGATTATTTGTTAGTTTGGTGGAGTAGAATCATTCATCCATCCATTTTTTTTATTGTTTTAGTTTTAACAACACTGTACTATGATATTTATGTACAGGTGCATCTCAATAAATTAGAATGTCGTGGAAAAGTTCATTTATTTCAGTAATTCAACTCAAATAGTGAATCTTGTATATTAAATAAATTCAATGCAGACAGAATGAAGTAATTTAAGTCTTTGGTTCTTTTAATTGTGATGATTTGGGCTTGTTTGTTAGTTAGTGTGTGCATTACAGTACTTGGAATTGGGAGGAAAATGTGCCTAAGGCCGTGTAACACTTACCATCATACAGCATAGAATGAATATGCAACAATGTGAAATAAAAAGAGAAAGTGAGTGAATCAAGAGCTTGTTCGGCTGCACTGTTTCTCGCACTATGATATGGACTGTTGGTAACTGAGCAGACAGCGTTATGTTAGGTCCAAGCGCGCGCTGCTGTTTCAGTGATATACAGCACAGAAGCACTGCAGACTGCAGGACAGGAATTGCAGAGTTTGCAGTTTCTTCCGCAATCAATTGTAAAATATTTACCTTAGGCAGAGACTTTCTATCTGAGAAGCTCGTGGCGGGTCAATTTAACATTGCACTCTGAAAATATCTTTAATGTGCTCACAGCCGAGTTAAAGCGTGTGTTTGCAGTGTGGCTGATTAATTAAACAAGACTCCATCCACTAATGGCCGGTCAGGAGGATCTTCTTCAGCGCTGATCCTCCTCACAGCAACAGCAGACTAATCAGCCTGAGCAAACCACACTTAGTCTGCTGGCAAATTTACAAGCGCAGCAAACTAATGAGAAGAATTCTAGAAGTTGCCAAAGGCCTCATTTGAATCCCACGCACAAACGCCGCTTGACGAAGATCAGGCTGAGAGGATTAGTGCAGACTCAACGATATTGTGTTGGAAAACAACAGACGAGTTCACGGGTCATTGCTGCATCTATGTGTTTCTTCAGCTTTCTTTAGGAGCAGAAATGCTTTCTGGGGAGGATTTGGTGGATTCTGGGATGTCTTGAGGTGTTGATTTGTCTTATTTAGCTTGATTAAATTACACATACCTCAAGTTCTTGTTTTTTCAAATGTAACTACAAACTTGAACATTATATATGGTAATATGAGACTAGTGTTGTAGAATCACTTGCCTACATTGTCTAAGTATTGTCCAAATTTCAGTGTGATGAGCATGTACTATATGTAATATCAGATAATATGCACAAGAATAGTAGTTGAAATCATAAAACATCAAAAGAGCTCTACCTCAAAATTGATAATTCATAGAGACGAACTTCAAGGATGGATAAATAGCTAAATAAAAAAAATATAAATTTTGTTTTAATGTGTGATTATATATATATATATATATATATATATATATATATATATATATATATATATATTATATATATATATATATATGAATTTTATTTCAGTTTTAATTTTTGTACTCAGCTCAAACGTAAGCTACTGTATTTCTGATGTTAATTTATGATTTTTTTTTTTTACTTTAAAGTTTTCAAACAAAATGTGTATTTTATTTTATTTTTTTATTTTTTTTTTTTTTAATTTCTCTTTTTATTGTAAAGAAAATAAAATGTAAATAAATTGTATTATTATTATTTGATTATTTTTATAAAATTAAAAAATAATAAAAATCATTGGGTTTTTGGGGAGTCGTAACCTAATCTCATGACAATGCACACATATTTTACAAGGTAGCTAATTCATACGACCTTACTTGTACGCATTCGTAGGTTTTGTGAAAAATCGTACATATTTCATGAGTTGGCAAATTCATAGGAATCTGTACAAATGACCGTCCCTAAACCTACCCCCCACAGAAAATGTACAAAATCATATGATTTTGTACCCTCGTAAAATACGTACGAATTAAGGCCCGTTCACACCAAGAACGATAACTATAAAGAAAACGATATTAGCGTCCACACCAGCAAACGATATCTTCTGTTTATTCTAAGTGCAAGCTTGTCTGCCGCTTTAAATTCTCGAGCTCGTTACAGCAGGATGGATTCTGATTGGCTGTAAATTTTTTATCGTTCATCAGCTGGAAAAAAATCATTTTGAAAGTGATTCCAACGATATCGTTTTTCTTTGTCTTTATCGTTATAGTTGTGGTGTGGACTCTGCTGTTCTTTAATACTGAAAACGATTTTTAGAACTATATCTTTATCGTTATCTTTATAATTATCGTCCTTGGTGTGAACGGGCCTTAAGTCGTGATATAGTGTTGGGAGTTGCACCGTATGACATCTAACAGCCTGAATTAATCTTGCCTTGTCATGAAAGGTATAGTAATCTGCAACTTAATGAAGAACACCACACATTACACTGCTACAGCGAGATTAGCCGGTCAAAACAAAGCTAATTTGCAAATAGAAGTCTTAAAGGCGTAGTGCCAAAAATAACTAATTTAGTACTGAATTTCATGAAATGGAGAAAAAAAAAAGTTCTATCTGCCAAACTATAATTGATTCAGTCAGTGAAATGTGACAAGTGAGACAGCAAGCACATATTTTCAGATGAATTGTGATCAGTTTTGAATAAAAGCAGGGCGAGGATGTGACCTGTTTTTCCTCCTCTATCATCCACTGAAGAAGAAAATGGCTTTGCCATGATTTCATCCATCACAATTATACTTGTGATATTGAGTGAACACAGCCTTGAGACCGGCGCTTAGGTCTAAACTTTGTTTCCGTACAATCTTAATTGACTGCAAAATGCTGAAATTAGCTCAGTCATTATGTGACTCGTTTAAGTTAACGAGGCAGATTCTGCTGGAATGTGTATTGAATGGTTGCAGTATAGGACTTGACATTCAGCACATTACGTGGGTGTCAGGAAATGCTTTCAGATGGAGGAATTATTTTTAGATTAGCTACAGTCAGAGTCTGTATTAGGCAGCTCTTCCTTCAGCCCACTAGCAGGACGTTTTGTGTACGTACAGAGCTTGGATTTAAAAGGACTGTATTCTGTGCTGTATTTTATTTGTATATATATAAGAGATTTTTAAAAACTATGATCAATATGGAATCAATTACTTTTTTCTTGTCTTCTTTTAAATAAAATTAATAATTAATATTAAAATGATTAATTAAAAAGTATGATTAATATTAAAGAGTTGATTTTAATATTCATTAATAATAATCAAATAACATTAATACTTTTATTCAGCAATAATGCATTGCATTGATTAAAAGTGGCAGTGAGGACATTTATGATATTGGAAAACATGGAAAACATTTATTTTTAATTTTTTTCTTCTGCTGCTTAAATCTGGTTAAATATTTTCTGTTGGTCTATATCAATTAAAACATCCATAAAATAATCATAATATAATATAATCATAATGCAAAACGATATCTACAATTGTGTAATGTTTAAAAACATAAACATTTGACAAACAAACAAATAAATACATACATACGGACGTACATGCATGCATTTTGTTTGTTTGTTTGTTTGTTTGTTTGTTTGTTTATTCATTTATTTGATTGTTTGTTTAAAGTACGTTTGATACAATGATAAATAATCATAAAAAATACAGAAACAATATTATTAA